>NC_034409.1:148107938-148141810 GCF_002078875.1 Numida meleagris
TTCTTTCTTTCTTTCTCCAGAAGATTATTTCACTTGTTTATCCTTTATATTGGTAAAAATATGGTGTAATGGAAAATTTTGTTTAAAAGTGTTTGCCTTCTGTTAGCTTTTTAAATGTTACTGTTTGATGCCATTGTAAGGAACTTCTATTGCTGCAAGAGTATTTAATTTTTGTCACTCTGATAGGAAGAACTATCTTTCTGCAATAAAGAAGGTAGCTATATTGCTAAATTCAGACTTTATGCCTGCAGTAGTTGCAGCTCAGTTACAGATGTGTGCATTTGACTATTAAACAATTGTTCACCAATTCTGGTTTCTCAGTCCTTGAATAAAAACACCTTGAAGGCTTATAAAATACAAATAAGGAAGCTACTATATATGGCTTAAAGTTGCTAAGCAGTAAAAGGCTTAAATAAAATAATGAGAGAACAGGAAGGCTTGGAAAAGGTGTCTTTAGAAAGTCAAAGTTTCCTCTACTGTTACTCCTTCTTATTAAAATCCTGTATTTATTTCTTAAGTCTATCAAAATATGCTGTGAGAGAAAAAAAAAAAAAAAAAGCTATTAACTTGGCATATAGAATAAGAGAGAGAGAGAGAGAGAGAGAGAGAGAGAGGAAGGAAGGAGGAAAGGAAGGAAGGAAGGAGAGCATGCATATGTTCATTGAGTTTTTAAAAAGTAAAGATAAGTGCTGAAGCAATCATTCTCTTCAAAGGCAAAGCTTATGCCTCCTATGATCATAGAATCATAGAATCATAGCTAGGTTGGAAAAGACCTACAAGATCACCTAGTCCAACTATCCACCTACCACCAACAACCCCACTAAACTATGTCTCCCAACGCTATATCTAAACGTTTCTTGAACACCTCCAGGGACGGTGACTCCACCACCTCCCTGGGCAGCCCGTTCCAGCACCTGACCACTCTTTCAGAGAAAAGCAGTATTTCCTTATGTCCAGCCTAAATCTCCCCTGGCGCAACTTGAAGCCATTCCCCCTCGTCCTGTCACTAGTTACAAGAGAGAGAAGAGGCCAAGCCCCAGCTCACTACAACCTCCCTTCAGGTAGTTATAGAGAGCGATGAGGTCTCCCCTGAGCCTCCTCTTCTCCAGACTGAACAATCCCAACTCCCTCAGTTGCTCCTGCTGGTGTCGTCTGCAAACTTACTGAGGGTGCTCTCATCCAGGTCATCAATAAAAATCCTGAAGAGGACAGGCCCCAGCACTGATCCCTGGGGAACACCACTCGTGACCGGTCGCCAGCTGGATTTAACTCCATTCACCACCACTCTCTGGGCCCGGCCCTCCAGCCAGCTCCTTACCCAGCAAAGGGTGTACCTGTCCAAGCCACAGGCTGCCAGTTTCTCCAGGAGAATACTGTGGGAGACAGTGTCAAAGGCTTGGCTGAAGTCTAGGTAGACCACATCAACAGCCTTTCCCTCATCCACCAGACGGGTCACTTGATCATAGAAGGAGATCAGGTTGGTCAAGCAGGACCTGCCCTTCACAAACCCATGCTGGCTCGGCCCGATCCCCCGGTTGTCCTGCAAATGCCACGTGATCTCCCTCAGGACAATCTGCTCCATAACCTTCCCTGGCACCGAGGTCAGGCTGACAGGCCTGTAGTTCCCCGGATCCTCCTTACGACTCTTCTTGTAGATGGGAGTCACATTGCCAGTCTCCAGTCTTCTGGGATCTCTCCAGTTGACCAGGAAGGCCGATAGATGATGGAAAGCGGCTTGGCTATCTCTTCTGCCAGCTCCCTCAGTACTCTCGGGTGGATCTCGTCCGGCCCCATAGACTTGTGGCAGTCCAGGTGGAGTAGTAGGTCTCTGACCATTTCCTCCTGAATCATGGGGGGGTTGTTTCACTCCCCATCTGAGACTTCCAGGTCAGAGAGTAGAGTGCTCTGAGGACAACTGGTCTGGCTTTTAAAGACAGACGTAAAAAAGGCATTGAGAACCTCAGCCTTTTCATTGTCCTCAGTGGCCACATTCCCAGCTGCGTCCAGTAAAGAATGGAGATTCTCCTTGGTCCTCCTCTTACTGTTAATATATTTGTAAAAGAGTTTCTTGTTCCCTTTAATCCCAGCAGCCAAGCTTAATTCGAGCTGGTCCTTTGCCTTTCTAATTTTCTCCCTGCACATCCTGGCAACCTCTTTGTACTCTCCCTGAGTTACCTGTCCTGTCTTCCACAGGAGGTAGATTCTCTTTTTCTCCTGGAGCCTCAGGAAAAGTTCCCTGTTCATCCACGCCGGTCTCCTTCCTCGCCGGCTCATCTTGCGGCTCAGGGGGACAGCCTGTTCCTGCGCCTTCAGGACTTCCTTCTTGAGGAGCAACCAGCCTTCCTGGACCCCTTTACCCTCCAGGACCAAATCCCAAGGGACCCTCCCTACCAGCCTCCTGAACAATTCAAAGTCTGCCCTCCGAAAGTCCAAGGTCGCAGTTTTGCTCTCCCCTCTCCTGGTTCCACCAGGAATCAAGAACTCTACCATTTCATGGTCGCTATGACCAAAGCAGCCAATAAAAAGCCAATTTACATTTAAGTAAAGAAGTGGAAGTTGGAATGGCCTACATTTGAAGCAGGAATGACTCATAAAAGAATGGTGTAGGAATATTCTACAACTGGAGGGAAACTGAATAAAGAGTATGAGTATACTTTCCATGAAATCAATATTGCTATTCAAATTATCTGTATTTAGATATGCATTATTTAGATTCTAATAACAAATAATAACCCTGTAAAACTTTGTGATCATTCAGAAATAAACTCTTTAGAGGTAACGAATAAGTGTATTTTAGTGCACAGATATACAATTACCTTAGCAACAAATACTGTATAGTATTGGTTAGTAATAAGCACTAATGAGGTAGTGGAATGTAGAGAGTCCAAGACATGAACTGACATGTTTAGAATTCTGATATTCTCACTCAGCTAACAGAAATGAGTGAATCCATGTAGTTGTCAGGAGTATACAGAGGGAAAAAATGAACGTGTTCTGAAAATCTGAACATAAAGAACAATTACCTCCTGTGTAGTTATTTTGAGCACTCACACAGACCACTAAACTTGCAGTAGATTTGAGTTCTGAGTGCATGATGCACTGGAAAAACAGAGATCTGAATAAGTTAGAAAAATGTAACCATTTCCCTACTAGGCCAAATAGAACATAAAAACAAGAGCAAATTCAGGCTTTTGAATAAAATTCAATACAGGCTGTCAGTTAAGCCAAAAAAAAAAAAAAAAAAAGAAAAGAGAGAGAGAGAGAGAAAGAAACGACATAGTTAGATATTGAAAAATCAGTCCTTATTATTAAAAAACTTTACTTTTTTACTCATTTTTAACTCCCACTATGTTCTACCTCTTTAAGTAATGAAAGTCTCAGTCTTTCTAATTACATCACAAATATTATATGGCAGTTATATAATAGCGAACATATATCACTTACTTTAGAACTTAACTTGCATTACACTCCTTGTTATATTCCAGTTAGATTTAGATTTCAATGCTTATGCTTTGGATCTCTGGCAATACTGCACTCGAAGGCCCGTATCTTAACAAGTCACACTGAAAGTATATATATTAAGAAGTTAGGGTTGTAATCTTGAAAGGCAACATCTCCTGTTCATTACATTTAGTCTTAAAACCTCAATTAATAAGCTTTTGTGCCAGTTCCCTCTGTCGTTTGGCTCAACCTTAGAAACGGCTAATGATTTGTATTGCTTCCAGAGGTTGTTTATTGCCTTCTTAATACTCTATCCCTATTTTTTAATTTATTTTTTTTTCTGTGGGCTACCTATTCATAATAGAATCTAAAAAAGCAAGGTTGTCCACAAGTCCCTTCTCTATGAACTAATCTTTCAAGTCTCTGATTACAATCAGTAGTATGATTTTTAGTCCCATTACACAAACGTAAATCCACTGAAGATCACTGAAAAAACTGAGGGTTTGCTGTTCTCATGAATGTCACTGATGCAAAGTCCTTCTGGGGCAATAATATATTTTCTGGTATCTTTCACCATCCTTGATGTGAGGGAAGACATTTAAAGATAAAAATCTATTTCACATGACTGGGGATCAAAATAAGGGTGCATTTTATAAATTAAGTTCAAAGATTTTCAGAATTAAAGAATCTAATTGAGAGTAATATGCATGGAGGCACTTATCCTGACTCATAACCATTGAATTTTGATTGTCTGGGCTTACTGTATCACAGTGCATGTCAGCTAGGTATAAAATGTCCATTAGCACTAGAAAATAATCTGCTAATAAGACAAGCTTGATATCCAATATCCTGTATGATATACAAGTAAATTTAGAATGGTTTAAAATGTAAAAAGAGCTTAAAAAGCTTTGTGGTATGTCTGTATGTATATACTCCTCTATCTATCAGTGTAGCTTAGCATCAGTAAGGGCGTACATGCATCAGCTGAATACTGTTATTGTTTTCTATGAATATTCAGTAATATATTGTTAACATTTTGTGACACTGCATTCATGTAATATTATTCTTTAAAACATCCTTAGGAATTTTTATAAGAATATATTTGAAATGTACAAAATATGTGGAAACCAAATAAATGCCTGGATTTAACGGAGTTCTCTTTGGATCTGACACACAGAGGCATTCAAGACAAGTGGCTTGATTGAAACCAGTAAAAAAGAAGAGTTCACAAACATAGTCTGTTTTTGAATATCTATTTCAAAGATTCTATTCTTCACCTTATGTTTTTAAACCTTTCTATGTCCTGGTACAGGCTAAGTATGCTTATACTTAGGAAACAATTTTCTGTCTCTAGCATTCCATACTTCCATGTAAGAAACCATGATATCCTTATAAGTATTGTATGAACAAATATTACTTTATTGTTTTGTTTCTGTTGTTATTTATGATTGCTTGTTTGTTTGTTTGTTTCATTTGTTGAAGAAAGACAGTGTTCACACGCACAAAAAAAAAAATTCCATTTAAGGAAAAAGATAGATTTGTGAGATAGGATTCAGAGGAAGCTGGTACTAGGATAATCAGTCACTGGGAGACTGAAATCTAGGTTTGTTTTACTTGCTCAAGTTAATGGCACTGAAATCAACCATTAATTCACAAACAGACATTAAAGAATTAAAAATGAAAGACCAGAGAAAAATATTTTTATTGTCCCTCACATACTGCTGAATTTAATGTACTGAATTCAGATTTATTTCAGTTATGTAAGTGCTATATGGTTTCACTGATTATGACCAGTCTGAGGGACAACTGTAATCTACAGTCCTCGACAGATACCACAGTCCTCATTTCTATGTATACAATCATGTTACCATATTACTCTTGCAAAGGACAGGCTTCATGAGTAAGCACTGAGTGATGATTCTTCAGGAGGTTTATTCCTACATTTTTACTGAAATCTTTCAGAATTATGGGTATTCAAGGTACATACAGACGGACTCCAGAAGACTTAAATGTTGTTAAACACAGAATGAACTGGTGAAAAAAAAAAAAAACAAAACAAAAAAACACAAAATTTTTAAAGTTCAAAATTTAAAAGTATACCCTCAGCAATTTACAAAAGCTTATCACCCTAAAAGTTCCCAAGCTTTTTTTTCTATTATATGAAAACATATTGCTCAACTGATGCATACTTTAATCCAAATTTAATGAGATCTGACTGTCCTTCCAGGCCATATTCAGGAATTCTTAATTTTCTACTGATGCCAGGCACTCCCACCTACTCACATGGGCTATAACCTAGATCTTGAATATACAGTCTACTAGTCTCTTTGACATATTTTCTGAATCCCTTTACCAAATTAATTATCTGAATGTGGTTTCTCTGAAATTCTGATTGTTGAATTGTTTTTGACATTTAATGTCAAATACACTATAGTTTGGAGTTTCTCATACTATGTAACTGTCACCTATGCTTCTACAGAAAGTAGCATCAAAAATGGGTTAAGAGGATAATTGTAAAATGGCAAAATGGTACAATGGTAATGGTAAAAGGGTCACAAGACTTAGGAATCAAACCTCTTTTCTCAAATATATCAAGACCTGAGATAATTGATGTGGCGGGTAAAAGCGGTAGGGGGATGTGTGCTGATTGGCATGGTGAACAAAAGGAAGGGCGTCAATCACAGGCGCATGCTTGCTGATGTAATGCCTCGTGCTAGGTGGGTTAAAGGGGGGGGATGGGTGTGTGAGCGCGTGATTCGGGTGTGTTCGGGCATGCGCAGCGGCTGTAAGGGTATAAAAGACCGCGTGAAAGTTCCAGTAAACGAGAGTTGACTCCACAGCATCTGTGATTGTGTCTCTCTCCCCGGGATGGGATCCCGGTTGTTTAGGGTCTATTAATTGTCGCACCACGACAAATTGACATAAACTTTGAATAAGAATGATGTGTATTGTTGTAGGAACAGCGGCACTTCCTTGCAATCAGCAGACTGTTAAGAACAAGTGAAAAACACTGACTGTACAGTGGAACAATAGATCTGTCAAAAACAAATTAGTATGAATCTGGACTCTCTGTTCAGGTAATCTTTTTATCAAATTGATTACTTTTGAATAGATGTGTGATACCCCTTTCTTTGGAGAATAAATATTTTTTAAAAATCAAATGATGAAAATTTCTTACTCTCATGCATCTATTTTATATCACCATTTGCATGTACTCAGTCCTGGTTTTGACAAAAAAAAAAAAAGGGAAAAAAGCATGCTCTATCTTAGCACCACCAACTTTTAATAAAGAAATACAAATATATAGCTTGTAAAATGTTTTTTCTTTTTCTTAAATAATTCAAGGAAGTATTTAGGAAACTGTTTTCATCTCCAAGCTTGTTTCTTAATTCCCATTACTACTGAGCAATGTGTTTACGTGAAAATAGGAGTAAAACTTTTCATGTTGTTAAACCTCATTTTTAACACTTTTGTGTTTAAAATAGATTATAATCCTATCATTCTAGAGTATAATACTCTACGTGAAGATGAGTAAGAAACTTAAGTGCCATCACTGAAGCATTAGTATTGTATCTTCCTGTTGTGTTCATTAATGCACTCCAAGACACTTCTTCAAAATGAGACCAAAATAAAACTCACTTAATTTCACTTTAATCACAAGGATGTATTTACTTTCTTGAGGCAAAGACTTGTCATGCATTCAGATGTTTCACTGTTTCCCCTAGAGAACACATATGTCATCTCCATGCTGTCTCAATCCTTGAGGGAATAATAATTTTTAATAAGACTGCTACAAAAAGACAGTTTAATTTACATGTGTATGGTTCTGTTTTCAGAACAGTTATCAAGAGCACCATCATTACAGATATCGAAGCAAACATCCCTAAAAAAGATTAACAGGTTTATTTTTTTTGTTTGTTTGTTTGTTGTCTGGACAACTTCATCATAAAATTACTAAGTTATAAAGGTAAATATGGTATGTTAGCTGTTTGTTGATGAGAGAGAATACAATCAAAGGCAATGACTATAGTAGTAGAAACTATAGAAACAACTGTTATTTAAAAGAAATCAAAATGAAGTGCTTTGAGAAAATATAATATATTTTTATATCTTACTTAACACATCAAAATTCTGTCTCATTTTTAAGTAAAGTATGGGAGATTATATCATACCTGAGAAATCAAGAGATAGCTATAAAGAGAAATGTTCTGTGTTCAGAGCTGGATGTTGTGTATTTATTTCATCATGACCCCCATGAAAGAAAGGGCATGATGAAATTTTTCTGGTGTCATTGTGTGTTTACTGAAAGAGGATGAACATAATTTTGGCACTTATCATTAGAGGGTTAAATGTAGCAATCTCAGTTTAGAAGAGAGCAGTTAGAAAGAATGCAGAAAATCCTAAACTGTCTGTCAAACACATCTAGCAGTGCATGCCAATTGAGATTGAGTCTTTAAAGAAAAGTATCTCAAATGAAATTTGTGGAGTTAGAACAATATGCAATTACTAACATCTCCATAAAAAGTATAACTAGGACTTATGTAACGGTTTTATGATTTTTGGTTAATGGTATTCCACATCATAACATCATATAGTGCACTAGGAGTTAAAGAGTTAATGCTCCAGTTCCGTGTATTGTGAATAGTTCTGGGTACCTGGTTCTCGGAAGAGAAGAACTACATTTCCCAGAGGAGTTTGTGTTGTTCTGTTACCATTTTCCATTCAGAGGGAAAGACAAAAACTGTTCACATACCACAAGACAAACCCTTTTTTCGCTCTCATCCCTCCTGCTCGTCCCAGCAGCATCTCTCTCCCTAGCCGTCTCACCGCCAGCACAAGAGCAAGGCCTCTTTTGGTTTTTGGACACTCTCACTTCATTTGATGTATTAGCTTCAATATTAATCATATTGTATTATAGTGTGTTATTTTCCATTTCAGTATCTTATTTAGTAAATTAGTTTTTTTCTCCTCAGATCGTTGCTGCTGTTTTGTTTTTAGGCCCATCTACCTACCTTTTTTCCCTTTTCCCTTTCCCAGAGCTTGGGTCCATATGTCCCCTGCCCATTAGTTACAGAACTGGGCTGAACCTGCCCATAAACCATTGACAGCTTATTAAGATAGCATTCACTGAGCAAGCCATTTATTAGGTGTGCTCTGAACTACTATATAACACTTAGATGGGCAAGATTTTGACTGATATACTTTTAAAAGCATTGGCCTTTTTCCACTACAGAAATAGCGGCTTACAACAAAATAAACAGCCTACTAAACTCTAATAATTTAGGTTTATTAGAAAAATTTGATTTGTAAACAGCAATGAAATGTTCCTAATAATTTCCACAACATTTTCTAAAATAAATGAAACACTGTAGACAGTGTTCTAAATAAAAGTTCTCTGTCACAAGGGCACTTGTGCACATAATCATATATTTTTTAAATGATTTCAATAGCTGCAATATGCAAATACCCCCAAGATAAATATGCTAAAGAAATATAGCAAAATACAATTTTTTTTTTATGAAGTTTCCACAATTCTATGGAATGACAGTACAAATACTTCTGAAAAATATCAATTGATAATTATCAATTACACATAAACTTCTCATAGTTCAAAACCCACACAGGTTGTTTGGTGACATAAGCTCATACTGCTACCTTGATAATACTTTTTCCAGACATCTACTTTAGTTAGATATTTTGAAAACTATTCCTGAAAGACAGCATGATACTATTATTCTCCCAGTTCTCGTTCACTTTTTTTACTCAAATAAAAACAATTTGCTAGAAATATTATTATATATATATGTTTGTTACAGAAAATTGTACCACTTTTTATAATGTACCTTGTTTTGAGTTCTTCAGGAATGTCTGGAAATTCTTTAATTCTTTCAGCAATGTATACATCTACAAAATAATGCACCTATTCAGTGATGATAGTGTCTTAACATTCTTTCAATCCTCAAAGAAGGTTTTCACATTCTTCATTCATAGAATTATATAACCACCAAAGTGTGGAATCCTTAGAGTTGGAAGGGGCCCTTTAAGATCTGTATTCTCCTGTGTTGAACAGGGACGTCTACAGCTAGATCAGGTTGCTCAGAGATTGGTCCAGGCTGCTGACCTTGAAAGTCTCCAGGGACAGAGAACATCTCTAGGTAACCTGTTCCAGTGCCTCACCACCCTTACTTAAAAAAAAAAAAAATACCCCCCCCCCCGAAAAAAAACAAAAAACACATCTTTTTCCTTATGTGCAGTCTAAATCTCCCCTCTTTCAGTTTTAAATCACTTTCCCTTGTCCTATCACAAGAGGCCCTGCTAAAGTGTTTGTCCTCTTCTTTCTTATAGCTCCCTTTTGATACTGAAAGGCCACTCTCAGGTTTCCCTGGAGACCTTGCGAGGCTGAGCAGCCCCAACTCTTTCAACCTGTTCTCAAAGGGAAGGTGTTCCATCCCTTGGATCATTTTTGTGGCCCTCCTCTGGATGCATTCCAACAGGTTTGTGTCTCCCCTGTACTAAGGAGTCCACATCTGGACATTCATTCAAATGGGTATATTTGTTGCATATTCATATGGACATTCATTTCATTCATACATTTTTAGTGGGAAAAAGATATCTGACAGCTTTGAATTTCATCATGTTATTTCTTCTTTTAAGCTTAATTTTCTTCAGCAGCTGCCAGCTAGCCTGTTGGCTTGTTGTATTTAAAATCATTCAAACTCTCATGTGCTTTTAAGCTTATAATTCAATTGTTCAATTTTATTGTTCAATCACATAAATTCTGTTATGTGCTATGAAAATTCTGTATGCTCTTGCAAATGCTTATAAAATCAATTCACATTTTGGAGTTTTCTAAAACAGTTTGTTATCTTGTCTTGTTTTATATAACACTGCATTCCCTTCATTTTCTCCTTCTAATTTAGTGAGTCTCCAGCTCTGATCTCAGGAGATATCTTTCTGTTTCTCTCTTTCTTTAATAATCTGGAATTATCATTATTACTTCAGAACTGGAGATCATAGTCAGTAACATATGCTTCAGTCCAAACTTCATGACTGCTTTGCATGGTAATTTCAATTTTAAGAAGTTAATTCTGAGTCTTCCATGGGACTGTGAATCTTTAATTCCATAACAATTTATATGCCATTTATGCTTCTAGATTCAATGAGACCAACTATTCACTAGCACTCAAATTTTTGCAATGTCTCTTGTGCCTACGCTGACTTAGAATTTTGAAGAAAAATAAAACACATACACATGCAAAAAAGAATAGATAAATAAATAAAATTCCATAATAAGTTACTGAAAAAAAAAAAAAAAAAACATTAATCATAGAATCATAGAATTAGCTAGGTTGGAAAAGACCTAAAAGATCATCTAGTCCAACCATCCACCTACCACCAATATAACCCCACTAAACCATGTCTCTCAACACTATATCTAAATGTTTCTTGAACACCTCCAGGGACGGTGACTCAACCACCTCCCTGGGCAGCCCATTCCAGCGCCTGACCACTCTTTCTGAGAAAAATAGTATTTCCTAACATCCAGCCTGGTGCAACTTGAGGCCATTCTGCCTCATCCTGTCACTAGTTACAAGAAAGGGACCAATCCTCAGCTCACTACAACCTCCCTTCAGGTAGTTATAGAGAGCGATAAGGTCTCCCCTGAGCCTCTTCTTCTCCAGACTGAACAATCCCAGCTCCCTCAGCTGCTCCTCATAAGGCCTGTGCTCCAGACCCCTCACCAGCTTCGTCGCCCTCCTCTGAATACGCTCCAGGGCCTCAATGTATTTTTTGCAGTGAGGGGCCCAAAACTGGACACAGTACTTGAGGTGCGGCCTCACTAGGGCTGAGTACAGAGGGAGAATGACTTCCCTACTCCTACTGGCAACACTATTTCTGATACAAGCCAGGATGCCATTGGCCTTCTTGGCCACCTGGGCACACTGCTGGCTCCTGCTCAGCCGAGCATCAACTAATACCCCCATGTTCGTTTCCTCCACACAAACATCCAGCCACTCTGCCCCAAGCCCGTAGCGTTGCCTGGGGTTGTTGCGGCCAAAGTGCAGGACCCGGCACTTGGTCTTGTTGAACCTCATCCCATTGGCTTCAGCCCAGAGATCCAGCCTGTCCAGATCTCTCTGTAGGGCCTCTCTACCCCCAGGCAGATCGACACTTCCTGCCAGCTTGATGTTGCCTGCAAACTTACTGAGGGTGCTCTCAATGCCCTCATCCAGGTCATCAATAAAAATCTTGAAGAGGACAGGCCCCAGCACTGACTCCTGGGGAACACCACTCGTGACTGGTTGCCAGCTGGATTTAACTCCATTCACCACCACTCTCTGGGCCCGGCCCTCCAGCCAGCTCCTTACCCAGCAAAGGGTGTACCTGTCCAAGCCACGGGCTGCCAGTTTCTCCAGGAGAATACTGTGGGAGACAATGTCAAAGGCTTGGCTGAAGTCTAGGTAGACCACATCAACAGCCTTTCCCTCATCCACCAGACGGGTCACTTGATCATAGAAGGAGATCAGGTTGGTCAAGCAGGACCTGCCCTTCACAAACCCATGCTGGCTCGGCCCGATCCCCTGGTTGTCCTGCAAATGCCACGTGATCTCCCTCAGGACAATCTGCTCCATAACCTTCCCTGGCACCGAGGTCAGGCTGACAGGCCTGTAGTTCCCCGGATCCTCCTTACGACTCTTCTTGTAGATGGGAGTCACATTGCCAGTCTCCAGTCTTCTGGGACCTCTCCAGTTGACCAGGAACGCCGATAGATGATGGAAAGCGGCTTAGCTATCTCTTCTGCCAGCTCCCTCAGTACTCTCTGGTGAATCTCATCCAGCCCCATGGACTTGTGGCAGTCCATTAAATGTTACTGTTACTTGAAAATGCTGAATGAAATACTGTCTGATGTTGAGAAGCAGGTTGCTCGGCAGCACGTAGCTACTGATTTACTAATGATTTATGATGTAATGATGTAATCCCTAGATACGTGGAATGTGGTGTTTCCAGTGTGTTCTAGTATATTTCAGCATATTCCAATAGTATTCTGTATCCACAGTGCTGTAGTTAACAACATATCCCATATATGGAGATAACTCAGGCAACGATATCGTTAGCGTGCGCGTTGCATAGAGCTTGTATCCCTGGACCCTGTATCCCTGGAAGCATATATGCTATATAAGATGGTGTGTTGCTACAATAAAATTGGACGCATCTCATATTGAGTCGATCGTGCGTTCCCCACGCGAGTACCGGTAGGGCAACCCTTTGGGGATACTGGGGCGTTCCCCAACAGTCTGAACTTCAGATAATTGTCCTTTCCTAATTAAAAGTTTCAACCAATTTTAATTCCTGTCTTCTCCTGCTAAAATGATTGTAACAGAAACATTTTTGAACTGTAGTCCTTCAGTGTCAAAAATATAACAGAGTGTTCCTTGTACTTTTAACTGAGTTTCAAACTTACCTGAATTCATGTAAAAATGTTTCACATTCATAATTCCTCAGTTTCCAAAAAAACACAACTTCACATATTGTCTGAATTCACACTCTTTCAGGTTAGTGTATTTAAGCTGTGGTAATGAAATTGTGTGATAAAGATTTCAATATCATCTGAAGTCCTCTTGAGTATGACCACCTCATATTAAAAAACAACCACAAGGCTAGTTCAGACTGCAACAGCACTGATGACACAGCCTGGGCTATTACCTGTGATACTTTTGAAGAAGCAGAATACTCTAGTAGAAAGTGATGAAAATGAAATCATGTGTTAATTCCTCACTTGTCCAAAGGACATTGATAATCACAATTGCTCCCCAGTTCCAAGATTTTTGACCTGGACTGTGGAGGACTGAAATCTAAACCTAAGTTTGGAAAATCAAAAGCCATTGTATTTGACTTGCAAAGTCCTATTTTCTATAAATTCCATCCATTATCAGCTGGGTTAAGCAAATAATAAATACAACCATCTACCTACCACATTAATGAACAGCTTGCTGTGAGACTCTACAGTGTTAATGAACACATGTCTAATTTTCATAGAAGAATAGGATATACTGAATTGGAAGGGACTCACAAGGATCATTGAGTTCAACTCTTGGCACCATGCTGGACTAATCATCATCAAACTCCATTTCTGAAAGCGCTGTCCAAATGCTTCATGAACTCCAACAGGCTTGGAGCCATGACAACTGCCCTAGGGAGCTTGAGTCCCCAAGCACCCTTTGGTTAAGAACCTTTTCCTATTCCCCAGCCTGACCTTCCCCTGACACAATTACCTCGGGTCCTGCTGCTGTCACCACAGAGAATAGATCAGCACCTGCCCCTCTGTTCCCATTATGAGGAAGCTGTACTCTTCTCCTATGTACCATTATGAGGAAGCTGTATTCTTCTCCTATGTCAGTAAAAGGAATTAGGTCAAGCTTGGATGTTAGGAAGCTTCAGATATGTCCAGTTTTTACAATGCCAAGCAAGTATGTTACTTTCAGATGCAACAAATGTCAAAAAAGTAAAATGCACCAGAGAAGAGCAAAAATACAAGGCTGAACAAATATATTTGAAAAAGTTTCAGATTAGATTAATCTCTCAGATGAGTTACATTTTTATTATGCTTTCTTCTGGCCTTCACATACAATTAAGCAGATGACTGGAGCATTATGCATAGGGAAATTATCATTTGCAATAAGAATGCTGACTGATATATTTCTGACAGCGGGGTATGCTTTACTGAAATATCACAAAATATTATGAAATACCATTAAATATGATATTGTCAATATCTCTTTTGGAGTCAAAATTGCTGAGAATGCCTTTAAATCTCTATATGTTGAGAGATGTTGCAGATTCCCAGCTTCTACTACGGAGGACTTTTCCAGATCAGACAAGATACAGCTGTTAGGGAGCTTGTAGTGAATTCGAAGCACAGGTGCTGTTGGAGAACACATTGAGATGCTGAATGAGATGAAAACATTCAAAAAATAATTTAAAAAAATGGACACAAACTAAAATGAAAAAAGCAAGAGGGAGCTGTGTAATTTAAAATGCTTTAAAATCTATTTTAAGATACCACTGACCAGGGAAAAGATAAATTATCTACTCACCAGTAAATTAAATCCTAAGTTATTGAAAGTTTAGGAATAAAAAAAAAAAAAGAAAAAAACATGAAAACATGCACACAAAAATATCACAAAAAGAAAAAAAAAAAAGAAAAAAAACCCACACATTAAAAAAAAAAAAACAATGCACAAAAGAACAAAACTAGAACAATGAAGAAAACAGCCAGGAGCTAGGAAATTTTGTTTCATCCCACTTTTATAATTCCAGGCAGAGAAATCAATGGGTAGAACTTTTACTCATAGCTGTATTCCAGAAAGTTTTATACTATTTTTTAAAAAAAGTTTACTTAACAATAAATACTATATATAAACATGAACGTGACTACATGATTATTTTGTGCAAACATTTTCATAGTCCTCTAATAGTATAGTATGGTACATAATAATGCAACATAAGAGATTCTTTCATTATCTTACAGGAACATTATACTTACATTATACAAAAAGGCCAGAAGATATTTTCTAGAACCATTTTAGAAATAAATTTTTGTGCTAGGGATAATATTTCATCTGTCTTTAGAAATATAAGTAAAGATTCCAGAAAAAAGTGACCCATCACTTCACTTTTAAGAAGAGATATGAAGAATCATAGAATACTCAGATTTGAAAGGGACCTTTAAAGGCCACCTACTCCAACTCCCCTGGAATAAACAGGGTCATCCACAGCTAGATCAGGCTGCCCAGGGCCTGATCAAGCCTTACCTTGAAAGCCACCAGGGATGGGGCGTCCACCACATCTCTGAGCAACCTGTTTTATTCCTTCTGATTTGCTCTCTGACATTGTATGAATTAAATTCTTCAGTAATGCATTTTCAATTTAATTGCATGCATTTAACTTAAAAAAATTACTTAATAAACGAAGGGAAGAAGAATCATAGTACCAACAGCAGTATGAATAATAACAGCATTAAAAATACAGATTTTTTTTTTTGATGATTCGCAAAAGCTTTTTTTTTTCTAAAATGTGTTAGATATTTTTAAAACATAGTTAATAATAAAAAGATTCTAAATCTGAATAGAATCACTATGATTAATATCCTACATAATGCATTAAAAACTTCTGCTATATTTAAAGAACTTCTTTAAATGTAGCATTTTGCAAGGGAGTCCAAAACTTCAGTACATAAATCTCAGCATATCCTATTTCACTGACACTCTTTCCCAGGAGTACTTGTACTCTAACTCTGGCTTAGACTTCTGAGATCTAACTATATAAGAATATTAAAAGGACAAACTTCAGACATTTTTCTAAAAATCTTCAATTACACTAGAAATGTACTTCTTTTTTTTGTGTGTGTGTGTGTGTGTGTGTGTGTGTGCATGCATGTGTGTGTTTGTAGCTACAACATTGCATTTGCACAGAAGTGTTAGAATTAGTGGATCAGCATCATACTGGAAATAAGAATGAAAGAAGGCTGCACAGCACGGATATTATCATTTCATGTGCCTGGGAGCACATGCAGCACAGCTGATAAAGACTAGTGGGAACAGCGATCTCCTCTTTCACTGGCTCAGGAAATTAATGTCCACATTAGCTTCTAAATTTGATCAGAATTCAGAAATGAAGCATTAAACCTCCTTCCACCCTAATCACTATCTGTGGGCTAATCACAATGCACCTATCTGCTTCTGTGGAGAATCGAAACTCCCAATGGCGCTCCAGTGACAAGGTGTTCTCAAGGCATGCTAACACACACTGACAGAATCAGGCTCCATATGTGATGGATCATTAGATGATTTTTTCTTTTAAAAAAATGCAGTGATTGTCAAGCTCACTTTTAAGAAATAACTTAGGACTTAAAGAAATGACCAAGGATACAGATAACATATTATCAATTTTCTCTTCAGTCTTTGATGATTTAAAACATTTTCCATCAATTTCATAGTCAGGCTAAGGTGGGTGTGTGTGTTCTAGTGTGGCAGTGCTGGGACTAAAAGAATGGGGGAAGGTAGTTTCAAATTCAAGCTATCCTATTGCTCAGGAAAATTTTGTTGCATTTTATACTATTTTATTTTATTATATTATATTATATTATATTATATTATATTTTATTTTATTTTATTTTATTTTAATTTATCATTCTTTTCTGAAAAGAGAAAGTCATGCATTCTTATTTTCACTCTGGACTTTATCTCAGGTAGCACTCAACTATTTCTGTCTGAGCTTGCCACATGTATAGACAGCTTCAAGGATCAACTAATCTCATTCTAAAGCATATGCTCAAAATAAATGAGAAGATTAATTTCCTCAACCTGAGCATTTTTCTCCACAAAAGAAGAAACTGAAGATAACATTTTCAAATATCACAAAGCTAGGCAAGGTCTCTTCATGATGGTCTCTACATGATGGCTGGGTCCTGCACTTTGTCTGCAACAACCCCAGGCAATGCTACAGGCTTGGGGCAGAGTGGCTGGAAGGTTGTGTGGAGGAAACGGACCTGGGGGTATTGGAGGTTGTAGTGAGCTGGGGGTCAGCCTCTTCTCTTTCTTGTAACTAGTGACAGGACGAGGGGGAATGGCCTCAAGTTGCACCAGGGGAGATTTAGGCTGGACATTAGGAAACACTGCTTTTCTGAAAGAGTGGTCAGGTGCTGGAATGGGCTTCCCAGGGACGTGGTTGAGTCACCATCCCTGGAGGTGTTCAAGAAACATTTAGATATAGTATTGAGAGACAAGGTTTAGTGGGGTTATTGGTGGTAGGTGGATGGTTGGACTAGATGATCTTTTAGGTCTTTTCCAACCTAGCTAATTCTATGATTGTATGATTCTACATGAGAAGGAATAAAAACTGGTCCTTTCAGAAAGTCAAGGGACCACTATCAGTAGTTTGCTTGGATCACTGAGATTCTCCGTAGACTAATAACAAACAAATTAAAAAAAAGTAGGCATGAAGAAGTTCTAAGCCACTCAACAGTTTCATGCGTGTGGATCAAGAGCTGCTTAGAAATTCAATAGCAAATGAACTGAAAGAAACTTCTTGGTCCCTGAGAATTACAGTTATAATCTCTTTAAGGGTAAACAGGGATTGGCATAACTATTGGCATAACTAAAATCTCCATGATCTAATAAATACTGTTAATCTAAAGTTATTATTGAATAGTTATTTCTAAAATAGTCATTTCTTTGGCTTAATTTAACACATATATCCTCCCTACTAATGTTTTTTAACAGTAATCTGTGAAGAAATTCAGCTCCCGTCCTCTGCTATTCATTGTTCTTACTCATGCTCCTGGATCCCCCAGGCCAAAGGCTTCATTTCCTCTCAGTCTGTGGTGGTGGTTGCCCCAGCAAGGTCCGGCAACTTGTGGAGCAAGATCACTGCAGTAAGTGTGGCAACAGCTCAAGGACCCGCTCAGGGCTCCCAAGGTTTGTTTTTACCCACCCTCCTCTGAAATAAGGATGGTGTCATTACTGCTGCCCTGTTATTTACTCAGCAGAACTCCCAAGAATACCACATGAAGCAGCAAAAAGGAACTCCTAGTCTGGGAGCACAACAAAACCTGGAGTCTTATGCTTCCTCAGAACTTAATGAGAAAAAAGATTTTTCCTAGTATGAGAAGTAAAGAGTAGTTTTTATGCAGTAAAATTTATAATAATGCAGTATGTACAAGGCTTCTTTTTTTTTCTTCCAAAATGAGTCAATGTTATCCAATTAAAAAATAAAATTAAATTAAAATAAAATAAAATAAAATAAAATAAAATAAAATAAAATAAAATAAAATGTGAACTTTACTTACATTTACAATGAGAAACAAAAAATAGATAAATAAAACAACAGCAGCTACAAAACCCAGCAATGACTCTTCTCTAGGAGTTTAAACTGTTCCTCATAATAGATAGAAGCAATATGTAGGGTTTTGATTGTATTTTTGCTCTCTAATGTTTAATTCCAGTTTAACAGGTAATATTTAAGCAGTCTCTGTGCGGCCCCTAGTGGAGAGACTTATACACAAAATATTATTTCCAAAACAGGAAATATTTAAATGTTTCAAGTACAGAATTTCAACTGCATTAATTTGAAATAAGCGGCATTCTAATGAAGCATACCCTGGGTTTGGGCTGTAGTGGCTGTAGAGTTTGTGATTTTGAGGAGGATGGGCCTGGCAAAAACCAAAGTCAAGACACAACTTCAGGAGAGCAAGCTCCAGGCTATTTAAGGGATTACTGGATGAAATCCCATGGGAAGCTGCCCTTAGAGACAAAGGAGGGGAGAAAAGCTGGCAACTGTTTAAAGACATCTCTCTGAGAGTGCAAGAGCTCCCTGCCCCCCAGTATAGGAAAACAAACAGAGGAGGCAGGAAACGAGCATGGCTCAGCATATACAAGGATGCTATCTGAACATGCAGACGTGGGATTATGAAATCCAAGGTGCAGATAGGTGTTAAAAACAGCAAGGAGGGACTCAATCCCTTCTATTCCATTGGTAAGAAGAGACAGGACAACGAGAACGTACCCCATCTGATATAAATAAGAAAGGAGAAAGGCTACAACAGACATGAAAAAGGATGAGGTACTCAATGAGTTCTTTGCCTCAGTCTTCACTGGCAGCCAGGATTCTCATGTCTCTCACATCCCTGAACCTCACATCCCTGAAACTCTATGTGGGAGCTAGAAGAGCAAAATTCTCCCAACTGTAAGAGCAGAGCAAGTCTGAGTCTGCCTCATGAGACTGAATGTATAGACCATAGGGCTGGACAATATGCATCCCATGGTCCTGAGGGAGCTGGTGCAGTGGTTGCTGAGGCTTTCTCCATCATATTTGAAAAGTCTCAGCTGCCAGACAAAGTCTCTAGTGACTGCAAAAAGGGAAACATTGCTTCTATTTTTAAGAAAGGGAGAAATGAAGACCTAGGGAGCTACAGGCCAGTGGTTCTCACTTCTGTGCCTGGGAAGATCACAGAACAGATACTCCTCAAATATATGTTAAGGCATGTGAGGAATGAGCAGGTGATCTGAGACAGTCAGCATGGCTTCATCAAGGGCAGATCTTGCCTAACCAATCCAGTGGCCTTCTATGATGAAGTGACAGCATGAGTGGACAAAGGGAAGGCAACTCATGTCAACTATCTGGACTTCTGCAAGGTCTTTGAAATGATCTCGAATCCCTAATCTAGGGATGGACTATTTGATAGATAAGGAATTGTTTGGAAGGTAGCAGCCAGAGGGCTGTGGTCAATGGCTCAATGCCCAGGTGGAGGCGTGTGATGAATGGTATCCTTCAGGGTTCTGTCTTGGGATGAATACACTTCAACATCTTTATCAGTGACATAGATTATGAGATGAAGTGCATTCTCGTCAAGTTTTCAGATAACATCGAGCTGAGTGGTGCAGCTGCTACAGCAGAAGGAAGGGATGCCATCCAGAGGGACCCTGATAAACTCAAAAGGTGATTCCACGTAAACCTAATGAGGTTCAACAAAGTCAAGTGTAAGGTGTTGGGCTTGGGTCATGGCAATCCCAGATATGTATAAAGACTGGGAGAAGAACTTGAGAGTAGCCTCACTGAGAAGGACGTAAGAGTCCTTAAAGATGAAAGATGAAAGACTTAACACCGGTCAGCAGTGTGCACTTGCAGCCCTGAAGGCCAACAATATCCTAGGCTGCATCAGCAGAGGTGTGGTCAGCAGGGTGAGAGAGGTGTTTGTCCTTCTCTACTCTGCCCTTGTGAGGTCCCATCTGGAGTATTGTGTTCAGGTCTGGAGCCCCCAGCAAAGGAAATACATGGAGGTTTTGGAAAGAGTCCAGAGGAGGGACACAAAGATAATCAGAGGGCTGAAGCACCTCTCATACGAAGATAGGCTGAAACAGATGAACTTCAGTCTGAAGAAGGAAGAATGTGGGAAGACCTCATTGTAACCTTCCTATATTTAAAGGGATATTGCAAACAGGAGTGAACTCAGCTTTAGCTTTTTTTTTCTTTTTCTTTTTCTTTTTTTTTTTTTCCCCACAGGTAGATAGTGATAGGATAAGGAGAAATTGTTTCAAACTAAAAGAGAGGAAGTTTAGATTAGATGTCAGAGGAAAGTTTTTCAGTGAGAGGATGATGAGGTGCTGAAACAGGCTGCCCAAAGAAGCTGTGGATGTCCCATTCCTGGAGATTCTCAAGGCCAGGCTGGATGAGACCCTGAGCTACCTGATGTACTGCTTGATCTAGTGATTGACAATGCTGCCCAATGCAGAGGGGTTGGAACTAGATGATCTTTGAGCTCCCTTCCAACTCAAACCAATCTATGATTCTAAGAAATAACAGTAATAACCTACATGGACACAGGTATAGACATTTTATGCATCTCAATTAGATTATTATCTTAATTGGTTTCTTACTTTCTAGTTTCTGATAACTGGTGTATACATCTCTCTATGCGAGGAAAGATTTAGTCTTCATAAGCTGCAAATATTTGATACAACTGGCATACCATAACTTTCTGTGTTAAGTTTTAAATCTTATAATGAAGTGCAGATATCTGGCTAGAACCAGAATGTTTTTTCAAACACTGGTGATGGAGTGATAACACCAAGAGAGAAAAGAGTCTTCCATTGTACTCTGATACAATCAGTCTTCAGGAGAAAGGAGAGCATTACAAACTCTTTCCACAGGATTGGGGATAAGATGCATCAAGATCAGGTTAAAAGAAATACACTGATGAAATTTTATTCTTTGATAGTTTAAAAGTACTAATATTTTTCCATTCTTTCTCATCTAAGAAGCTATAGGTAAGTAGAAATAAAACCTAGTGATTCCTGATCTTTTGTTAGTAAGTATGTACTTTGAGACTGTTTTATTATAGGTGTGCTGGGATTCAAGAACGAATATTCAGAGCAGAAGCTGCGGAGAAAGATAAATGGCATGATAAAGGAATGCTGAGAACCAAGAAAGGCTTCAGAAGAGAAAAACAAAAGCCAAGTAAGCTGCGTGATGGCCGCATGATAATGACCCTGATTAGAGGAAGAGCGAGTGGCTAGGAATGATTCATTACTCTGATTGGATAAGCTCCTGCATGCACGGTTAAGGAGTGTTTGTAGAATGTTTTGTTGGCATGTAAAGGGATGTGGGAAAGTTACAAGAAAAAACTTGTGAATGTACATGAGGGATGTTAGAACCAGCAACAAATGATTTGGATTGTTCACATCTGAGTCTGTGACTCAGACACTGCATAGGTGTGTTTTCTTTATTTCCTGAGGTGATGTTAAAAGAAAAATAATATGGAATCAACAAAATTAATAGAGTGGCTCAACTATAAATTCTGTATAATAGGAACTAAATGCAACATCATACACTTACAGATATCCCTTGAGCTTTTCAGACCAATAGGTTTCCTATTGTCGTGATTTCGCATTGTGACTCTTTTTCTATTAACTGTTTCAAAAGGTCCTGCATTGCTGTTATTTGCATAGAAGTCTGAGATGTTTTACTGTTGAGAGTTACATATTTTCAATCTTCTCTGTTAATCTATGAACCAGTGTGTCTATAATGATAAATAATGTTTACAAGTAACTAAATTATACATTGCCTCATGCTTCTTAATCAGGTTTTCTTTTTTTTTCTCCTAAATTCTGCACAATCAATGTGTAAGATACTAGTGAATAAATTACCAGTGTCCTGAAATGTGCCTTTTCTAATCTTCATGCATACTTATGAGTCGGACAAAGAAAGGAATTTAGAATAGCTGTGGTTGTCAACTGTAGTAGAACTTAATCATTTCTAACACAATAAGTATAATTATCTGTCTGACAAACACAATTTTTCTTAATACAAAGTTGAAAGGTTTATAAAGAAAATAATCTATAGTAGAATGGATTTTTTTGAGAAGGTATATGTGTAGCATGATGATTTTTCCTTCAGAAATATAAAAAATGAAGGATGTTCAGCACTTCTGTAACTTTTAATCTGGCCAGCTATATGCACCTAGACAGTTTCCTTCTTTCTTGAAAAAGAAAGTCAGCATATGTGTTTTATGTAGGTATTATTTATACATGCTATAAGTCACAGTGAATCATAGAATGGTTTCAGTTGGAAGGGAACTTTAAGATCACCTGGTTCCAAGCCCCTGGCTATAGGTGGGGACACCTCTCTCTAGACCAGGTTGCTCAAAGCCCCATGCAGCCTGGCCTTGAATGCTTCCAGGGAGGAGGCATCCACAACCTCTCTGAGCAACCTGTTCCACTGTCTCACCACTCTCACAGTAAAGAGTTTCTTCCTAATATCTAGTCTAAATCTACCCTCACCCAGTTTAAAACCATTTCTCCTTGTCCTGTTGCTACATGCCATTATGAAAAGTTTGTCCCCATCCTTTCTGTTGACCCCTTTTAGGTACTGGAAAGCCACTATGAGGTCCCCCTGGAGCCTTCTTTTCTCCAAGCTGAGGACCCCCAGCTCTCTCAGCTTCTTCTCACAGGAGAGATGCTCCAGGCCTCTGATCATCTTTGTGGCCCTGTTCTCTTCTGGAGAAGAGGCCCCACTCTTCTGGACCCATTCCAACAGCTCCATGTCCTTCTTGTGTTGGGGACTGCAGAGCTGGATGTAGTACTCCAGATGGGGTGTCATGAGAGCGGAGTAGAGGGGCAGAATCACCTCCCTCAACCTGCTGGTCACATTTCTTGTGATGCAGCCAAGGATACAGTTGCTTTCTGGGCTGCATGCACACATCGCTGGATCATGTTGAATCCTTCATTAACCAGCACTCCCAAATCCTTCTCCTCAGGGCTGCTCTCAAGCTGTTCTCTGCCCAACCTATATTTGTGCTCAAGATTGCCCCAAAAGGGGCCCTCCTGTTGTCACTGCCTCATCATCATAGAGTTTTGTATGTGCTGCAGAGTTTCCAGCACCTCTCAGGTGTTCTTCAAGACCCCTGTCAGCACCCTGCTTTTCTAATACAGTAATACCTTCCCACACCTTATCATGGGAAAGCTCACTATCCCCCTGTCCCCCTTTACATCTGGTTTAAAGTCCTCCCAGTGAGTCCTGCTAGCTTTTCTCCAAGGACCCTTCTCCCTCTCTGAGAAAGGCAAACCCCATCCAGTGCCCACAAAGCCAGTACCATGTAGGCTAATTGGCTGTCAAAAAAAAGCAAAGGTCTGGCAATGGCACCAGCCACAAATACAAGTATTTAAAGATATGATCCTTTGGTTTGTTTCTGTGTCCTTATGCAATACAGGAGGCAGAGAAGAGAAGATGATCTGCGCATTCCAAAATGCTGGAAGTGATTCATGCACTAATTGGCAGAACTGTTATTCAGAGGGATCAAAACAGTCTGGAGAAATGGGATGACAAGATGGTACGATAAAGTGTTTAGACATTGGAACAGTTTGACCAGAGAGGATGTATACCATGGATGTCCAGCATTCTGGTTTGCTTGGGCCACACTGACTGAAGAAGAATTGTATTGGGCCACATATAAAGCGTATAATAAATAATAATAAATTATTCAACGTAGTTAAAGTACATAGGTAATAAGCCTTTTTTATTTTTAATATATTTTCATTGAAACAAAAAAAAAGACAAAAATACATTGAAGCTATGCTGAAAAATAATAACTAAGCAGCCATTTATTTTTTGATTATTATTGATGTTGCATAAATAATGGTAACAATATAATGAGCAAAACATTATTTGATAGATTTTTGTACTTCTTATACCAGACCTGTTAAAATACTATTTTAACATATTGGCTACCACTGTTGCAGTCATTTTTTCTGTGCTGAAGTGTGGCCACATTTGTCCTTCCAAGAATTGCGTTTAAAAATTCCCCTGTTGCACATCACAGCTGTAGAAGTTTAGTTCTTGCAGGTGCTTGGAACTCCACTGGACAAGGTCCTGAATTACCTTTTACATGTTGGCTCTACTTTCAGAACAGTGTTGTATACCAAGATTTCTAGAGGTACATTCTAACTTAAATTATACTGTGGTTCTAAGAAGCGAATTGGTCTGCTCATGAGATTTCTATCGTAATAAAAAAAGAAAGTGAAAGAGATTTTTCAGATCGATTTTCTTTTAATTTCAGTTGAGGAAAGAGAAAATATATACATAGATAGTAAATGAAAAGGAATGACACATATCCATATCATATCATAACACACAATAAAGGCAGTGTATGCCTCTATGTACTCATTACTATGAACAAAGATCCTATGTCATATTGTTCGGTGTTCTCCAATAATCAATCTAACTTTTGAGAACTTAGAATGAAGTAATCAATGAATATGACCACTTCAGCTTCTCCTATCTTTTATGCAGATAAGGTATTCTTATTGCACCCTATTGTAGTTGTATTTTTAAACAGCATAGCTGTGAATATCACTTACTCTGCATAAATATAATCCTAGTGTAAATTATGAAGCAAATATAATTGATTATAGAAAATCATCCTCTTCAATTGATTTTTTAAAATGAAGTCAACTACATAAGGATAGTTTAGAGTGTCTCATTCTGAATCATCTGAGAGACATCTCGCAGATCTCTCTTGTTTCCAGCATAAAAGAAAAAAGACATCCTTATCATTCTCAAATAGCAACAGTGCTATAATAGTCATTAAATTTCATCGACCTTGACTAATTATTCCTTGCAGATAATATTCAGAAAGCAGCAACTATATTTTCTTTCTTGCTCTGAGCTGACTCTGCTTTAATTTTTCTGTTACCTTTCTTGATGTACTGTGTTTGTATCTTGCTAAAATTTAACAAGAGAAAAGTAGCTTTCTCTATCTCTGAAGTAGAGATAAATATCTATTTTGTGGAAACTAGCAGGTTTTGGATAATACATGGAAATGAAATGTTACATGTTGGCATTCAAAGGAGATATTGGCAACAGTGTGGTCACTGTTGTACAACACTACTTGCTGTAATATTAAATTCAGCAACCATCAAAAAATCACACTGAACCCCAAAGCTTCAGTGAATTAAACAAGCTAACAAAGAAAGACCAGTAATATAACAGTAGTTGTTATTTGTAACAACTATATTTAAATGACTCAGATATACATTATGTTAAATTTTCATCTCACAGTAATATATATGCAACAATAGGGTTATATTTCCAGCACATCTGTGTATACACATAGCCTTACAATCATGTTATCCTGTAGACATTGTATATATTATTCCAACTTCTATGCTTTATCGTTTTCAAATCATTTCTTTTTTTCATCATCTGTAAATAATGACTCTCTTCCAGTCTTTCTTTGTATATTACCTTCAAAATGTTTATAGATTTTCATATGTTATTCTTCAGTATATTTTCTGTGTATAAACACAAGCAGTCCTTTTTTCAGAGATTATCCTATTGTACAGTTGACTCAATAATGGAGCTGGATTCTGCTTCATAAAACTGAATTATATGCTTCAAGGCTAAGTCTTAGCATTTCCATTAACGATCTTGGCACAGAAAGTAGAAATGTACTGATAAAAAATGCTGATGACACAAAGTCATAGAAAGAATTTGTCAATAAAAAGGAAGGCTGGGATAAAATATGGAAAAAAATGAATGACAATGAAGGTTAAAATAATTGAGGTAGTAAGAAATTCAACAATATAAAATTCAAGGTCAACACCTCTAGGTAAAAAAAAAAAAAAAATGACATGAGAAAGGATTTGAATATATTCTCCACCTAAAGGATCTTTGAAATTCTGGAATGATACAGACACAGGAAAGCAACAAACAAACATGAAAAATAAATATTTCAGAAGGAGTGAGGGAAACCTTATTCATGTTATGCGGAATTACCTTAAATATGAAATATTGAGGTCATCCATGGTGGAGGTAAATTGAAAGCAGAGTTGATGTAAAGAATAGCTATTCGTAATATCAGAGGTATGGAAAACCTGTCTTACTAACAAATCAGAGAGCTTAAGTTGTTTAACAACATTTAAGTGCTGAGGGAATGACTGCTGCTCATACTAGAGAAATCCAAGGGGTAATTTTCCCCTTTTCCAAGGGGAAATCCAGGGAAGAAAAGCAAGTATTTAAAATACTTTGCGGTTACAACATTGTAACTGTTTTTTCTTTATATTGGTGTAGTTTGGAAAGTGGGTCACTCCAAGAAACTTTCTGCAAAACTAAAATTTCAGATTTGGCTCCCTTCAGTATATTAGCATTATCTCATTGAAGTTTGCACTCCTAAACACCTCCACATTACTTCGTACCTCATCTCAGAGCATGTAGTGCACAATTTCCATTTCAGAAATGGATTGCAACACACATTTTACATTATTTCAGACTCAGTGAACATAAAAGAATACGCAAAGCACAGTAATTCCATATTTGGGCTTAGTGCGCTTCAGAGGAAATCAAACACTAGTAACCTGTAGAAGAGTCTAGTCCTAAGCAATGCAGACCTTGTCTTAGCTTTTTATATTTGGTAATATAAAATGGGACAAAATGGGAAGAAGAAACATACACGCCTTAAGATGAAATCAGTTTTCATTTTGATAAATTTCTGAGTGTGCAAAATGTTAGGGAAAATTTTAATAGAAGAAAAAATATTGGTTCTCTCAGAATTAAAGTAAGTTTTGTATTAGGCAAGAGATTATATTTTCCTTGATAGATTTGACTAATGTTTTAGAAGAAAATTTGGATTAGTTTGGATGGAGAAGAACATGAACAGTCTTTCTTACATGTTTGGTTTGAGAGGCAATCAAAGGTGTGTTTCTTATAACATCAGAGGAAGGAGGAATTTTTTTTTTAATACATTATTAACAAAGATAGAAAGCTTTCAAGCTCAGAATGGAAGGATGAAGACATGAGTAAGCTACATATGGTTAGAAAATACATAGAATATTCTCTTTCTGTGAGTTCAAAAACTTATTGGAGAACAGAGCAAACAATTCAAAGCAAAATTTTACATAATTCTCGGTTACAAGATACAAAGACAACCAAAGGAAAACACATCCATAATATTATATATGAGCAAAAGACTTAACATATGTTTATGGAGAAAAGTCAGGAAGAGAGAGACCTAATTAATTAGGAACTTGTTGCAACTTTTATAAATTATCACTTATAATGTCTGTTGTATATATAAATAAAGCTGTTGTATATAGAGAGAAATAGAAAGATGATGGGAAAAAAATTTAAATGTTTTATTGGTAGATAAGGAACACTCACATTAAAGTTACTTCACAAACATGCTAAAACGCAACAAACAGTAAAAATCAGAAGGTCTAAAATGCATAATTTTATTTCATGAAGTTCTAAGCATTTCACTTGGAGTAGAATTTCCTTCTAGTTATGCTTTTGTCCATGCAGTGATATTGGACAACCTAGATGCCCATCTCCCTTTTTCCTGAACAGCATAGTGAAAACAGATAGAAAAAGTATGACAGGTTTAATTTAAACATATTTTAAAGAAAAACTGTATAGGGAAAGAAAAAAAAAAGATGCATGGGTGTTATTTCAAACTAGATGTTCTGTTTCATTATTTTTACTGGAATGCAATTCAAATATATTTTTTTCTTCACACAGTGAACCAAAATAGATATATACATGTTTAAAAGTAAAATTATAATCTTTATCATCTTGCATATGGATGTATTTTTTTTCTTTTTTCATCTCCGTGCATTAATCATTTTTAAAAATTGTTGAAATCCTTATTAAAAATGTATATTGAATTTTTTGGTATTTCACAATTTAGCGATTGTATCACACATAAACATATTTAACACTTAACACACACATACATCCCTGCATCATTTTATCACAGTATGAGTTGTTAAAGTTGCCCAACATTACCTATTTCACAATTAGTTATCAACAATTCCACTGCTGACAGTTTATCTGAACAATCTAACCATTTCCAAAATGGGAAGCTGTACAAATTTTTTTCTGTTTGTGTGCATTCTTGCAAAACAGAAACAGAGAGCAAGAGGACTTGTCATTTTGATTGTTTGCTGATAGTCATATAGATGAGATTACTATAGTTACTCGGACAAATTATTTCCATGTCTCTCTGATTTTTCCAAGTTAATCCATGCCAAGAAAATTGTTTCAGAGATCCTTTTGTCATTCTTATTATACTTTGAAGAAAAGAAACTCATTATTAATTTCTATCTTATTTGTACATATGGCAAGTAACAATTGTCTCTGATGCCTCGTCTGGAATGCTTAGAGCAGGGAAAGATGATCTCTTTATCACTATGGTACAATGTGTAATAACATTTCACGGTTTCTTCCACTACCTGAAAGAGATTATTACTCACTACCTCTGCTTACTTTTCTGCGTGGAGATCATAAGAAAGTAAAAATACCTTTACTAAGAATAATTAGCATACTTATTTTCATGCATAACTACTTCCTTTAGTTCGTTATAAAATTGCTATGTCTTCTACTTTGATGTATCCTTGTTCTTTTGCTGGGACAAGAGAGTGAATAATATATCCATGTTTTCCTTAAGATTTTATAGAATTCTATCATATCTCCCTTAGAATCATAGAATCATAGAATTAGCTAGGTTGGAAAAGACCTACAAAATTATCTAGTCCAACCAAGAAAAGTGTTTTCTAATGTCCAGCCTAAATCTCCCCTGGCGCAACTTGAGGCCATTCCCCCTTGTCCTGTCACCAGTTATGAGAGAAAAGAGGCTGACCCCCAGCTCACTACAACCTCCCTTCAAGTAGTTATAGAGAGTGATAAGGTCTCCCCTGAGCCTCCTCTTCTCCAGGATTTAGTCCCTTAGTTATATCTTTTCTATGCTGATAATTCCTATCCTGTTTATTTGTTTCTTATGTGAAAGCTGTGCTGTGTAGTAGATATTTAATTTGTTCCGTTTGGCTTGTTTATTTCTCTGCCCATTTCTGTTGTTGCTGTTGATATGGTTGTTGTTTAGAATCATAGAATAATTTATGTTGGAGAAGATCCATAAGGTTATTAAGTCCAACAATCAGTTAACACTATAAAGTCCAGCATTAAATTGTGTCCTTAAAAACTAAACCTACACATCTCTTAAATAATTCTGTACATGATGTGGTGCACCAGAGATGTATACAATGGCAAATTTGGTGTTTTATTTTCTTTTTTCTTTGTTGTACTCTTCTTTTTCTAGTATCTCCTTACATTGTTTGACTGCTACTGATCATGAAGAGGAGGACTGTTTACTACCATTGGATGTTGACTTGACCTTCACTAGCTGCCAGGCTGCCACCTAGGTTTTTTCTCACTCCCTCTCCTCAGGAAGACAAATGGACAAAATAAAATGAGGGAGCTAGTTGGTTGAGACAAAGACAGGGAGCTCAGTTACCAGTTATCATCACAGGTAAAACATATCCATCTTGGTGAAAAATAATTTTGTTATGAAAAAAATAAAAAATAAACGTAAAACATTTTCTTTTTTTTCTTTTTTTTTTTTTTTTCCTCACAGGGTTTATTTAATTCCTTCATTTTCAAGTCCTCCTGGGTAGCACAGTGGCAAAGGGAATGAAGGAATAAGGCAAGCCTATCGCAGTTGCTTTCTGCTGCTCCCCCTCCTCCTCAAACTTTTCTCCTGCTGTAGTCCTTCAGGAAGTGTTCCATCATGCTCCTCCCCAAGTGTTGCAGAAGAATCTCTGCTCCAGCATCTGGAAGACCTCCTCACTCTCCATCATCAGTGACTTTGATGTCTTCAGGATAGTTTCTCGCTTTTTTCGTCACCACTTACTGCCATGCAGTGAATTACTCTTTTTAAAATATGGTTTCACTAAGTGCCATCAGCTTAGCTGTTGGGCTCAGCTTTGGTCAGTGGTGGGACTGTTATGGGGCAGCATCAGTCTCTTCTCATAGGGGTCACTCCTGTTGCCCTCCCCCCCCCAAAAAAAAAACAGCCATTACCAAAACATTATCAGCTATACCCAATATACCTTGCTTAAAAAATCAAGAAACATACTACAAACAAACAAATAAACAACATCTGTGTTAGGTATGATTAGCAGATTTATCACTTTATTTTCAATTGCATAGTCAATGTAAAGGTAAAAGAGGTTTTACTCTCAAGAGGGAATAAAGAGTGTTTTACAGCAGAAGACTGACAGGATGGATATCCACAGAGGAATATCTTTCAAAAAGCAGGTGTAGTCTATTGGCTTAAGGGAGAATTGATCATCTGGACAGGAGGAAATGAATCTCCGTGTTGTTGTTTAACCCGTCAGGCAGCCAAGCACAGTGGGATGAAGGAGAGAACTGGGAAAATAGAAAACACAGAAAACAAGAAAAAAAAGTAAAAATTGTGGTTCGAGATAAAGGCAGATAATAGGATAGAAAATGAAGGGAAAATGATGATGATGACAATAGAATATACACAAGTGATGCACAGTGAAGTTACCTATCACCTGCTGACCACTGCTCAACCAGTTCCCAAGCAGTGGCAGCCCCCCTGCAGTCAAGTCCACCAGTTTTAAATTTCTACATAATATCATACAGTATGGAATAACCCTTTGGCCAGTTTGGGTCAGCTGTCCTGGTTCTGTCCCCTGCCAGCTCCATATGCAACCACAGCCAGAGAAAGCAGGATAGAAAACTTTACCATCTCCTAAGTTTATCTAACTTCTCAAGTTTTATGGTAATATTCCTCAGATGTAGAGGCAGGTATCTGTAGGAAACTACACACCTCAAAGTATGCACGGAAAACAATTTTCCTAGAACAGAAAACTCTAATTAATTCTCAGCTTTTGAAAGATGTTTTATTAAAACTAAACACTCCAGACAAAATTATTTCAGTTTCACTAATAAAATCAATTCATATGAAAAGTATATATATTGTAAACACAATTCCCCTTCCCATTTTTTTTTACTTTCTGATGGACCTGTTTTGCTTTGTTGTTTCTTTAAGTTTTGAAAAAATAAAAAGTTAACACATTCTATATGGAAAGTAACTGTGATCATTTTTATAGTAGGAAAACAGGAGCTTTCATTAGAAATTTACCAAACAATGTATGTGATTATCAGGAGAGCATAGGAGTTAAGCAACACACTTTTTTTTTCTAGAAGTAATGCTTTTGTTTCCTTCCGAAAATTCCCAGACACAAAGACAAAAACACTCGATATATTGACAAGTAGATGGAAACAAATGATAGATGTCCAAAGGAAAATCATTGTAAAATAACTAAAAGAATAATTACTTATTTTTGGTAAATTTATGCAAATACAGAAAGTATTACTGCACTCATAAATGTAGCAGAAGTACTTCCAGGAAATAGTGAAATACAGACATTTTCAGTTGAACTATCTGTTATTCCAGATTAGCGTTCACAGACGTACTGTATGTAACAAACTCATTACTGAAATTTAATGTACAAATGCTGCTCCAAAAGTAATGTCTCCTATTTTATTATTTTGGCTCACAATATCAGAGGCAGATGTTGATGGTATGGCAGTAGAAGCTGAACATTCCTGACAGTATTCTGCTACATTTTGTTGCTGTGTGACAGATGGCAGCAGAGGAGCAGTCTGACAAAATGGCATCTGACGTGGAAGTGCATATGAAGCAAAGGTGTGTCACTGAATTCCTCCATGCGGAAAAAAACTGCATCCATTGACATTCATCAATGCTTTCTGAACATTTATGGAGACCAAACAGTGGACGATGGCACAGTGAGGCAGTGAGTGCTGTGTTTCAGCAGTGGTGACAGAGACAATGGGTCACAGAGGTGGTGCAAATTTTTACGAGCACAGCATGCAGGCTCTTGTTCATGACTGGTAAAAATGTGTAGTTAATGGTGGTTACTATGTTGAAAAATAGTGTACTGTAGCTGAAAATTTGTTCTATCAAACAGTATTATTGTGCTCTTTGCATCTGTTGTAGTTTCCATAGAAATAAATAGGAGGCACTACTTTTGGGGTGGCCAAACACAATGGTGATGAATGTCAGACTTTGGTAAGAAAGTAAGGATACATGGAAAAAATGTTGTAATATCTCATATCAAATACATTAGAATAATAATTAAACAACCATGCAAACAAAAACCGAACAAATGCCATTCCAGTTAAGAAGTAAACTAGTAGCAAGGGAATTTAAATATCTGTATATATATATATATATATATACATACACTGTATGTGTATGTGTTGTAAGAGTATATTTTATGCAGTGCTAGCTATTCAATGCAGTGAAAATGCTCCGTACTGTAAGGTAGCAAAAATACTTCATAGCTTTAACACTTACCTCCATGATTCAGAAAGAGCAAGGAAGCAGAAAGAACAGTATCGATGAAAAGCTCAAGGGTGCTGGAAAGATTCCCTGTTACTTGAGTGGGTTATCATCTATGTTTACATAGTCTCAAGACCTAAAAGCGCTGTGATCTGCAGGCTGCAGTGGAAACAGAGCAGGATGTGTCAGACTCCATACTTCAAGTTTAATTTATTAAGTCTTTGTTTGATATGGTTTTTATCTATTAATCCTAAAATCTCTTTATGGATTTTCATAACTGATTTAGTCTAGATCTCGCAAAAGGAAACAAGGGAGTACAAGAAACCACTTATAAACATACTTTGAAGAATCAGGGACTTGCAGAATGAAATGTGATAACCCTGTCATGACTGAAGATATAGTGATACAAAAGAAATTTGAAATTGTAAAACTGGAAAATAGTAGGTCACTGGTAATCAATGTAGTGAAATAATTAAGATCTTAGATTGATTAATTGTTCTTCTGTAGGTCTACATGTATTATAGCAAAGAAATGAAATATGCACTTACAGTTACACAACTTATAATTTTCTATTCTTTTTTGAATAGAGTTTTAATTTGTTAAGAGTTAAGTAGGGAATCAGGTGAAAATACCATAATAATATTTTAAGCCTATATAAGAATACAGTTAATATAATGGAGTTAAAAGTTAAAGGGAAGTAGAATTTCTGTATTATAACTTGGTGTAAGGGCTACTATGCTGTGACAATTTCTGTGTTGCAACAATATACATCGTGTGCTTAGTTTATGAATTGTAGGTAAACATATGAGCAATTTCCATTCCTGTAACTCTGAAGTTCCAACACTTCGTAGAGTCTACAAATTTTGGTCCTGTTAACACCTACTCACCATGAATAGGTCAATGATGTCATTCAATTATTTCCTCTCCTTCTCATATTCCTATTAATATTTCATATTTGACAGTAAATGCCCTCATCACAGAACACATATCTTAATAAATGTATCTGATATGACTGAAAACAAAAATAGCTTTTTCACCGTTCCACCTCCCATAGTATTGTATCAGGCCTAAAGCATTTTGACAGTTTCTACTATATCATTACCTAGCTTACTAATTTGAAGAAATTCGATGGAGAATTGAGATTTTTATTTTCTCCTTTCCTTTCCTTTCCTTTCCTTTCCTTTCCTTTCCTTTCCTTTCCTTTCCTTTCCTT
>NC_034409.1:148142657-148263070 GCF_002078875.1 Numida meleagris
TTCCTTTTTTCCTTCCTCTTCCTCTTCCTTTCCTTTCACTTTCACTGTTCCTGTTCCCATTCCTTTCCCTTTCCCTTCCCTTCTCCCTCCCCTTCCTATTCCCTCCCTCTTCCTTCCCTTTGCTGTTGTTGTTTTTGAAATATATCTATAATTATATATATATAATATAAATAAATATAATATATATATTATATTATATTATATATATGTATTACGTATATATTATATATATATGTAGCTTAATTTTAAGAATATCCTTCAGCAGGGGAGGAAGAACTCCAGGCACCAGCACGGTGCTGGGTGCCATCCAACTGGAAAGATGCTCTACAGAATAGGACCTAGGATTCCTGGTGCATGCCAAGTTAAACATCAGCCATCAATTTGCCCTTGCTGCAAAGACAGATAATAGTATTCTTGGCTGCTTTAGGAAAAGTATTGTGTGCAAGTCAAAAGAGGTAATCCTTTCCCTTTGTTCAGCATTCATGCAACCACACCTAGAGTATTGTGTCCAATTCTGAACTCTCCAGTACAAGAGAGAAATGACCACAATTTTTTTTAGTGTAAATGTGATATCTACTCATTTACTGAAAGTGTTAAAATATATTATTTTGATTAAATGCTTTATTTGTGAAACCTCAGAAAATATTTAAACCTGCCAGGAATTAATAATTCTTTATATTACAGTTAATATTGCAATTTTATAAATCATTCCAGATTAGACATCAAACCAGAGGACCCTGATTCTTAAGTCAGATCCTTTTTGACGATAAGAGTGAATAGAACAGCTACATGAGTAGAAACAAGGAAGTAAGGAGTCCTTTAAGATGGACGGCCAAATATATGAAGAGTTATCAGAAGATATTATATAAAGAATCATCCTCTGACAGTTATTCAGAGTGTTCTTTGTAAATAACAGTAGAGTGGGGAGTGCCTAAACACTGAAAGTTCCCACTGAGTTTGTAAATATGCAGCATGCTTACTTTTTCTTTTACTTTACATAAAGGAAGGGAAAATAAAACCTTATCTAGACGCACAAAACTAATGAAATCTGATCTCCTATGATTGGAGACTTTGTGCTTGACTTTGGTATCTAAGAATATGTTAGCTGAAAATGAAATTATTCCTGTGGCTGAAGAATTCATAAAGATTTGCTTTCTCTCTATTTTAACTTCTCTTCCTCTCTTCTGCTGAATTTCTATTGTAGAATACGTGACCTCCACCTGCAGCTATTTCCACAGTCAGGATGGTTATAGGAGTTCTCTACATGGCTGCCCATTTTTATGAAAATTTAAGACTTCTTTTGTTCTGAAACTTCTGTGAAGGCTGAAATTAGCTAGTGGATTCAGGCATTACTGGGATTTTGTTTAAGGGTAGAATGATGAAGAAATGAGACCGTACACAAGTGCAATCACAGAGCATTTGAATAAATATTATTTTCTTATGAAATTCATCTAAAATAAATACAACTTGAGTGGAAAATTATCAAAATTCCAATGTTAAAATGATAGTTTTAGGTAGAAACAGTTGAGTGGCAATATTTTAATAATATAGAAGTCAAAAGAAGCATCTCAGTGACCCTACCAACTCCTACATGCCTGATAAACAAGGATGAATATAAATAATAATAATAAACTGAATGATAAGTATTGATGTCTTCCAGAAAAATAAATTTTCAGACACAATCCTCATTACTGAATATAGTGAAAGAAATTATTCCAGTACCTGCTCCTAATGGGAAATCGCCATTCATTCATTTTATCTAACTTTCACTATCTCATTTTTGTGGTGATAACATTTATCTAACATAACAGATTTGTATTTCATGGGTACAATATTTAGTTTAGGAGCCATTTGTCAAGTTTTGCTTGTACTCGCACTCTATGATAAAACAAAACATTTATTTGACTTATTAAGATCTACAATACTCAAATACGGAAGGGAGGAGGCATAGGTGCTCACTGATATTCAGACAATTCATCATATAATGGCTAGCATTAATAGCTGCATGAAAAATCCCAGTATCCTCTTGTATCAGAAATTCAGAGGAAAAAAACATGACTCATTATAAGTAAAGTTCCATGCTAGATAAATTAAAATGCAGCACAAATTACATTCAGGAGCAATTTATTTCCCTTCCAGATAAAACTTCAATTCTAGATTCTATGAATTACTTATTTCTATTTAAATTCAATGCAAATATTACTTTTTCGTTCAAACAGTAATTGCTTCTGATTCCATTTTCATTTTTGAATGTATAGAAAATATGTCTGTTGTGAATGGAATGAATCACTTTTTGGTGATGATTTATCTCAACCAAGATATATGGTGAGGGAAAAAGAGGAGAGAAGGGAAATTGAACTTACTTTTAGTTGTGTTAAAATAGAAGTATTCTGATGTTTTGGAAAAAATTGGAGCCTCTATTTGACTAACTGCTTGCAGGTTCAGAGCAGTTAAAATGTGAAGTTATATTTCCTTCCATGACTCCTGATACTGCTACTTCTTGAGAAAAATCAGGGAGATTAGTGATCTTCATTAGACATAGTTTACCTTCTTGTTCCTTTTTGCGTTTGTTTTCCATATCTCACTCAAGCTTGATTTTCTCACATGTACCAAAGTGATAATATACTGCAGAAGTTGATAAAAATACAAAATATTGTACTTCCTTTATCTTCATTGTATTTGATCAAGAATAGAATAATATAGGTAAATAGCATAGAAATAATCTGAGTTTTAAGTCATAATTTATGGCATTTGTAGGCCTAATTTGGCCATTATCATCAATACTTAAGATAAACAATAATAAACTAAAACTACTTCACCATATTGGTACTCATATTCTGTACTAATTTAGGTTGTTCCATTATTTTGTCTGATCTAATAATACTATTTTAAAAAAACGGTACCCATTTAATGTATATGAGCTGCAAGTGCTGCAAATGTAGGAGTGAAATTGAGCCTGAGAAAAAAGGGGGGAGGGTAAGGAAGCATTTTACTTTTGTGTGTTTGTTTGCTTGCTTCCATGATTCTTTATATTCTATTTTATTTGTCAATATATTAAAATAATTTTCCTAAAGCTAAACCTGTTTTGCTTGTTACGGTAATTGGTGAGTGATCTCCCTGTTTTAACTTCATCCATGAGCTTCTTTTGATATTATTTTTCTCCACATATCCTGTTGAAGAGGGGGAATGACAGTGGCTGAGTGGGTGTCCGGCATTCAGCCGAGGCCAACTACCATGCACCTTTGAAGGGAAGATACTCTCAGAGCAATGAAATAAAGCTTTAGCATATGGGCCAAATGGCATCGTCTTACAGGGTGTTTGGAAACCTGATGAAATGCCTGGGTGAAAGAAGATTAAATTCATTTTAAAGGGGACATATTTGGTTTTATTTCTCTTGAATTAGAAACATTATGTCAATATTTTGTGGTTAAAGAAGTTTTGAGTCACATTACCTCAAAATACTTGCAGAGGGAAATTTTGTAATCTGATCATCTTTTCTTCCTACACTTGTACATGGGTTGCTCTGAAAGTAATGCCTCCTATTTATTTTCATGGATATTAAAACAAATAAAAAGAGCACAATAACATTATATGATAGAGCAAAGTCTCAGCTACAAATTGTTTTTTAACATAGTCACCACCATTAGTCAGTTTGCATGGATGAGGTGATCAAGACAATCTTCATTTCATGGTGTAACAGCTATGCACGACCTGAAAAGTGGCTTGTCTTTCATGGTGTTATTGCCATTGCTGAAACACACCACTTTTCACCTCACTGTGCTCACATCCACTGTTTGGTCTCCATAAATACTTGGCAAGTTTTGATGAATGTAATTGATTCAATTTTTTCTGCATGGAGAAATTCAATCACACACCTTTGCTTCATATATGCTTCCATGTCAGGTGGCATTTTCTCAGACTGCCCCTCTGCTGCCACCTGTTGCACAGCATCAAAATGTAACAGAATATCGTTGGGAAAGTACAACCTCTATTGCCATATTACCAGCATCCACATCTAATACTGTGGGCCAACACAGTAGAATAGGAGGCATTAATTTTGGAGCACCCTTGTACATTTTTAAAGTTTTTTCCTACATTAACACGCACAGAAATATATAGAAATAATTCATTTTACAACCTCTGCTGAAATTAACAGTGGGACAAGACAGTTAAAATGGGTTTTGCAGAGAACACTGGAGAACCAAGAAGAAACACATTACATATTGATAGCCCTTCAGCTTTTGGAAGTTTCAACTCAGTGCTTTTACTTGCACTGAATTGCATTTGAGTTATCTCAAGACTTTCTTGGGACTATGTAAGAAGTAAGGCACTATTCAGTTTGAAAAATGAAATCAGAATCTGTCCTCAAAAGAGCTCCAGAACCTCTAAACCATTTTTATGATGTAGCTTCACAGACTATCACTCAGAAGTACAAGAACTTTTGTAGATTATCCCAACTGAAAATTGCTGAAATATGAGCTGCATTTCATCATTGCTTCTTTCATTTTTCAAACAGATTTTTCTCCCAAGAAATAGTGCTTGAAATCTTCCTGATGCTTTGTGAATTTGTGAAGCTTTTTCTTTCTTTCATGAAGTCATAGAGTTCATTTATTCCAAGCTAATGCTTCTAATGCTTTCTGCAATTCTCATTAAAAAAAAAAAGACGAAGCAATGGTATCACACTGCATAAATAAGTACCATTACAGACTTCAGATAATTACCCAAGATGTGACATAGCTTGCCCTACATATCATGCCATAGAATAATATATGATTCAGTTTGACTCAAGATAGCCAGCTTCAAAAATGCAACATTTCATCCACTTTTATTAACATAGGGTTGTTTTTTTTTCCCACTAGATGTCTCTGATGTGGAAATGTATAAAATATTATTTTAAGGAGCAATGGAGAAATGTCACAACTTGCTGAATGTGGAGAAGCTCTAGTAATTTGTTTGAATAATTGTACCTATTCAGACATCCAACTCCATAATTAAAGCTTCTAACACCTCTGAAAATTGAGTGGTATTTTTGAGAAAATGTTAGTTTCAAAACTCAGTATTTTAAATTCACAGGTAAGTCTTCACAGGACATTCTAGCTGCCCTTCCACATACCAGGCAAGTGTTTTAACCTGTAATATTGCTATAGTCAGTGAGTGAGTCTTTGGGAGATTGAGTAAATGATACTGACTCCCCCTCTCCCTTCTACAAGACTTCTCTAATAGAGAAGAGAGGAAATGAGAGGGAGAGAGGCAGATTTTTTTGTACAGTAATTCAGAAAGTTGCAGGGAGGGAGATAAATATTTGGAAGTGATTTCCCCATGAAAACTAACCGAAGTTCTGACACTGAAACAGAATTACCTGTAGACCTGGGAAAGTGCCTTCTCCCTTTTGCTGAATGGGTATTAACCACTTCTGTGCTGTTCTGTGCACTGTGTCAATACCCTGAGGGCACAATGAGGCCTGGCTCATCTCTCTGGGAGTCAACTCTTGCCCAAAGCCCAGAATCCCATTTCAGCTCTCCAGAGCTGTCAGTCCCTGAACAGCCAAACAGCAGCAAGGCTGGTCTCCAGCTCATCACAGCCCTGCCCTGCCCAGCCACAGGCACCATCATACCCAATGGCCTGGCCTTGACCTGTCACTATCCCTAGTGGAGATAAGTGGTGCCTGAATCTGGGGCTACACCAGTACCCAAGGCTGGCCTGTTTCTGGCTGGGACAATGGGACAGATCCTGGATGCCTCACCAAGGGCAACACCCACCACTTCTAGTCCCCAGCACCAATGAGCCACTGGCCATGTTGTTCCATGAATTTAAGTTTAGAGTTGCTAAGTTTAGCCCAAACTTCCTTCATTTGTATTTTTTATTTGGAATATGGGATCCATTGGATATGATGTGCAGGAAAACCTCTCTCTCAAAAAGAGAGAAGGGGATATGTAGGACCCATCATCCTGGACAGTCTGCTCTAAGCATTTCATTAAAATAAGAAGTAATATGCAGAAAAAGTATTCAATCAAAAGAGAATGTTGCACAAAGTTTCAGGTTTCTTAACATAAACCTGAATATGTGGTATTTTATAGGAGTCTACAACCTTTTCCCAGTCTGGGAAATACTACAGACCCTCAAAATTACACCTGAAAATTAAATCCATCACTTATCAATGTAGAGTAATGTCTTGTTCCTCCCTATTCTGAATAGAATAAGATTATTTGAGTAAAAGAAGAATCCGAACATGAAGACAAAAAAAAGTTTAAAAGATAATTAAGAGGATACATTTGTTTTCATGTACTGTCATTTTTAACATGACAATAATTTTAAAGTGATGGTAAGGTGAATTATCTGTTAATGCATAATTCACATTAGCAAATCTCTTCAAAGTCTCTTTGTAAGTAATCTGGATTTATTACATTCATGAACATTCTTGACTTCTTGTTTTTGAAGTTGAAGGTTTCACTTGTCTCATGTCTAAACCTTTCTCTTTTAAAACAATTTTTTCACATGTATTAGAGTAGAATCACACTTTAAAAAGTAATCTTATTTGTGGGAAATAATTAATTGAACAAATGAGTACAAAAGAACTGTGAAAACTGTTCTAACACTGTGAGTTTGGTAACACTAAACTATAACCATAAACTTATCAAGACATTAATATATGTATATATAGATTTATATATTAGATATTTGGCTTAATTTCCTGATCAGCTGATGTCAAGTACACCTTAAAATTTCTTACAAAAGAAGTTAGGATGATTTCTTTCCTCTTCTGTTAAAAAGCACTATTACAATTGTATTTTTAAGCACTTGTGGTGCATTATTTCCAAGGGCAGGTGTTTGCAAATTGGACCAATTTGTATTATCCAACAAGTGTTCTATCACAGTGTAAAAATAATTTCAGTGGATTTGAAAGGACAGATAATAGTTAAGTTATAAAGAATATTTAAGCTTATGAATCAGAAGAAATTGTTTAAATGGATAATGCACCGTACCCTGTGATGTAATATTCTAAAATATGCAAAAATTTTTGCTCATATAGATCTTACTGTCCCGATCTGGATGAGGGAATTGAGTGCACTCTCAGTAATTTTGCAGATGACACCAAGTTGGAGAGAAGAGTTGTTCTGCCTTGATGTAGGAGTGCACTACAGAGGGATCTGGACAGGCAGGATCAACAGACTGAGGCCAGTGGGATGAAGTAGAACATGGCCAAGCGGTGTGTCCTGCACTTTTGTCACAACAACACTATGCAATGCTACAGGTTTGGGGCAGAATGCCTGGAAGGCTGAGCAGTGGAAAAATATACGGGGACATTGGTTGATGCTCAGCTGAACTAGAGTCAGTGCGCTCTGATGGCCAAGAAGGCCAAAGGCATCCTGACTTTTATCAGAAACTGTGTAGCCAGCATGACCAAGGAGGTGACATTCCATCAGTACTCAGCACTGGTGAGGCCCAATCTCAAATATCGTGTTCAGTTTTGGGCCCAACACTACAACAAAAACATTGCGGCCCTGGAGGTTGTCCAAAGAAGAGCAATGAGGCTGGTGAAGACTTATGAGGAGCAGCTAAGGGAACTGAAATTGCTTAGTCTGGAGTATAGGAGGTTCAGGGGAGGACCTCATAGCTCTCTACAACTGCCTGGAAGGAGACTGTGGTGAGGGAGGAGCTGGCCTCTTCTCCCGGATAATTAGCAATAGGAAGAGAGAGAATGGCTGTAAGTTGTGCCAGGGGAAATTCAGGCTAGATATTAGGGAAACTTCTCTGAAAGAGTGGTTGGGCACTGGAACAGGCTGTCCCGCAGGCGGTGGAGTCACTGTCCCTGGAGACATTCAAGAAATGTGTAGAAGTGGTACTGAGGCCTATGATTTAGTGAGCAATATTGGTGGTAGGTGAACAGTTGTGCTAACTGATCTTAGTGGTCTTTTCCAATCTTAATGATTCTTTGATTCTGTGCTGTATAAGTAACAAGGAGAGCTAAATTCTATTACTAAAGATATATCTTACATATAGACAATAAAATCTTCTACTAATGCTACTGTCTTTATTCAGGTATAATGTTCTGCCTCTCCAACTCAATATAGTAGAGCAGGAGTAGTTAGAATAATAACTGCTCCTGACCTACTAAAAATCATAGAATTTTCTATCATTATTAAACTCAGTTAAGTGCAAAAATGGTAAGAGAAGAAAAGAAAGGTTACCACCTGTAGGATGTACTTCAACATATTAAATAAACATGATGATTTTGCTCTGATTTTTCCACGTATTATTACTATATATTTACAGAATATTAGTTAAACTGCATTCTTTAAATACAAAGATTAGTATATATTTTTAAAATATTCTGATATTCTGAAAAATGCTGATAAAACTCAGTTAAAAAATTAATATATAAATAAAGAACATATGCCACTGCTTGTTCTTCCTGGACTTCAGTGAAGGTCAAAAGAAACATTTATGTTTTTAAGCCTTCAATAGAAATCACAAAGTCTGAGTTACTGCCAAAATATAAAGTAAGTGATGCAGAAGAAATACCAGATACTTTAGCTACCTTCTTTCCTTTGAATCATGCATTAATAAATATTCCAGCTTGCCTTCAATTTAAAAGTAATGTTGCGTCAAAACTATTAATTTAAATGTGCAAGTGAGAATATATGAAAATAAATGTAGCCTATTAATGATCTTTTAACCCTTATGGTATAGATGTCCAACCTTTTCGCTTGCCTGGTCCACACAGAGAACAGAAATTGTTCTGAACCACATACACAACTGTTGCTCTGAAAGTAATGCCTTCTATTTATTTCCCTTGGAAACTACCACAGATAAAAAGAGCACAATAACACTGATAGAGCAAATTCTCAGCTACAAAACATTGCTTTTCAATATAGTCACAATCATTAGCTGTGTACTTTTGTCAGTGACAAACAAGAGCTGCATGCTGTGCTTATAAATATCTGCACCAACTGAGGTGACCCACTGTCACTGTTGCCACTGCTGAAACACACCCCATCATCTCGCTGTGCCATCATCCACTGTTTGGTCTCCATAAATTTTCCACAAAAGTCAATCAGTGTCTGTGGGTGCCATTTTTTCCACATGGACTAATTCAGTTCCACACCTTCGCTTCATAAACACTTCCATGTCAGATGCCATTTTGCTAGACTGCCCCTCTGCTGCCATCTGTCGCATGGCAACGAAATGTAATGGGATATTGGTAGAAAGGTTCCACCTCTGTTTCCATATCACCATCTGCCTTTGACACCATGGGCCAAAATAATAAAATAGAAGCCATTACCTTTGGAGCAGCACTCATAAAATATATACTACAGTTCATATATATACGTAGCAAAACTTATTTAGTATAATCTTTAGTATTTTTTATTAAAATGATAAAAGAGATCAACAAAAACAAAACTAGTGGGACGTCACCTTGTTTTTGTGAAACTAATGCATCTATATGTGGTTTTATGTTAGTCGTTGCAATTCTTAGTGAGTTTTCAAAGTGTTCGTCAGAGATTTTTGATGAAACTTTACTCTTTCTGTTCTTAATCGTTGAAAATATTCATTCACAAAAGTGCGTGCAGACAAAAAGTGATGGCATGAGTAAGGCACGATTGTGAAGTGAAGAACGTTTTTCTCTGGTAAGATAGGGCTTATAAGAGTAATGACATGGTCAGTTTTTTAGTTGAATGTCTAATTGCAACTATGCACTCTATTTGAAAATTCCCAGGTAATGTATTTATGTCAGCTGAAAATGGAGTTGCAAATAGAAAAAAAAAAAGATTTTTTTGGCAATCTTGAAATCTGTTCTCAAATTCCTTTATCAAAATGGAAAACACAGCTGCATATATATACATATAAATTGCTGTTTGCAAGACAATGTTTAGCCAATGAATCAAAATGCATACAATTATTTGCTGTAACTTGAGTCAGCACTGCACTGCACCCTCCCTGTGTCCTGGTTTCAGCTCAGATAGCATTAATAGCTCTTCAACATTTGGCTGATTGGTGCGCTACCAGGGCCAGGCCAGGCTGCTCAGTGGGCAGAGCTGCAGTGGCAGTGGGAGGCACATGGCACAGGGTAGGGGCTGGTCCACATGGCCAGATGTGCTGGGCCACATGCAGCCTGTGGGCTGTGGGTTGGACTTGCCTACCTTATAGCTTTCACATCCAGATTCTTACACCTTAATCAAAATCTCTTATTCAGGATATTAAGGAATAAGATATAAGTAAGTATTTGTAAGCTGTGGATTCCATTTTCTGGTGTATTTTAAATTGTCTATAGACAACATTGTAAATGCAATGGAAATTAATCCCATTTAATATTAAATGGTTTCACTTAGGATTTTAAATACTGTAATTCAAAGTATGTGTTCAGTGAAACTGCAAGTGAACCTTGGCAAAATATCCTGGATGGCACAAGCTGGTAATATAAGATGGGAATGTAAATAGTGTGTAAGACTGGATCACATAATAATAACATGTATGAATCTTACTGTTCTGTTTTGAAAGACTGCTATTTTCTATTGTTTTTTAATATCAGAAGAGTACATATACCATGGGAAAAAGGACTTGGCATCAAATCCTTTTCACAGTAAGGTCTTTAAAACATCTATTCACTGCAGTGTTTTAACACCAGTAGGTAGATCAGCAATACCATGCCTCCCTCTCTCTTTCTCTCCTCAGAAGAGAAGGGTGAGAAAATACAATGAAAGAAAGGCTTACAGGTGGAGATAAGGACAAGGAAATCACTCACTAATTATTGTCACTGGCAAAACAAACTCAGTGTAGGGAGATTACTGTAATTTATTGCCTGCTGATAACAGATTAGAGGAGTGAGAACTAAAGGCAAGCTACCCACCTCCTACCTTCACCCTGAGCAGAGCATAAGAATGGGAAATGGGACTATGATAAGTCTATAATACTTTGTCTCTGCCTCTCCTTCACAGTAGCTTTCTGTCTCTTCTCCAGGGTTGGGTCTTTCCCATGGGATACCATCCTTCCCAAACTGATCCTGCATGGGCTTCTCACAGGCTGCTGCTCAGCAAGTGCTGCTCCAACACAGGCCTGTATCATAGAGTTCATCTTTCAGGTCAATATTGTTCCAGCATGGGTCCCCACAGGTGGCAGCTCCTCCAGCCCTCCTGCCCCACCACAGGCTGCTTTATATGAGCTGCAGCTCCATCCCAGGGTGTTTCTGTGGGGGCTTTCCATGGGCTGTGGCTCCTTCAGGCCTCATCCACTGCTGCACCTTGAGCTCCTCCATAGCTACATATGGAGACCTCCTCCACATGGTGTCCATGGGCAGCAGGGTGACAGCTTGCTCCCCCGTGGGCCTCTCCTGGACTGCAGGGAGCTTCTGCTCAATGCCTGGATCACTTCCACACCTCTTTCTTATTGAACCTCGGTGTCTGCGATGTTGTTTCTCTCTATGCTTTATTAATTCTCTCTCTCAGTTGCTGTGGCACAGTATTTTTTTTTTTGTTGTTCCTTTCTTAAATGTACTCTCAGAGAGGCACATCTAGCATCACTCACTGGCTCCACTTTGGCCAGTAGTGGTTACCTTTCGGTGCTGGTGGTTGCTCATTTTTATCTAACATGGGGCAGCACCTGGGCTCTTCTTACAGAAGCCATACCTGTAGCCCCACCCCACTCTCAATTAAACACAATGCATCAACATCTAATATTACATTTCCACCAATGATTGGAATTGTTGTGATAGGCAAAATTCTTCTCCTAACTCCTAACTGAAACATTATAATTGATACTTAAAACCAATAAAAGTAATCATATTCTGATAAAAGGCATATTGGAGATTGAATTGCACAAGTAAGAGAGGCAAATCCAGAATTTGTATTTCAGTAGAGTGAAAATTCCTGAAAAGTGGTAGAGAAATGTCACTGAGAACAGCCATTCTGTACCGTCATTCTGAATTATCTTTTCTGGTAACAGTTACTGCAATAGCAGAAAGAATACAAATACATTAATTGTCTCAGCTCTTTTCTTAAAAGAGGTGACAGTATCCAGCAATATGCTTTGAAAATGCTTGGTTACAAAAGAAACCTGCATAAAATATGTCTTCCAGAATAGATTCCCATTTCACTCATCTATATTATCTTCCATGGTGACAGAGAAAAAAATATGCATTCATCAGACTTGGTTTGGTTAGTGTTAAAGTGTGCTTCTTCTGACATTCGAGGCAAGCTAGCATATCTAACACCTTTAGGGCTAGCAAATATAAAAATATTTTCCTGAACTGGCAGTGTTAGGCCCGCTAAGTTAACCAAAATGACTAAGGCAACAGGATAGAAGCTACTGTCTCATCAGCCAGCAGCCTCATCTTTAGCCTTGCATAATTAAATAGTCCACTTTTAGAAGGAAGCTAGCAAAGTCTGTCAGTGTACTCTCATTTAGCCCCACATTTCTAACACATTCAAACAAAGAACAATGATATCAAGAGCTTTTAGAGGTCTCTTTGCTCAACTGAATAAAGTTTGTAGGACAAAGAAGAAGAAATGTTCTGGAATTACATCTTATGCAGTAGCAGATATAGCTAACTAAAATCAAGATTTGTAATAGTTAATTAAGGAAAGAGGTCAGCTGATACTGATTTATAAGCCTTTCATTTTGAGGAAAAGGCTTGGGGAAGAGTTACATATGATTCATTTGTAACTTCCCAGCTGAAGAAGCTATAATTTACTTCCCTTAAGAATTTTAGTAAGGAGATAGGTGGAGAGTTATTAGTTAAGCCAGTATTTTGTGACTATGATATCAGACTGCTAAGAAGTTAAAAAAAATCGTGATGACAAATACTGCTAAAATTTTTAATTCACTCTAGATTCAAAATTTGCTTTATCAACTGTGCTATTTGTATTTATTTATTTATTTATTTATTTATTTTGTATTTTAATGAATTAATTTACTGGCAGCAAGCTGCAGACACATTACGTATCACAGTATATTAGCAAAATAATTCAAACTGGAAGTAGAAAGTTACCATCAAAAATTTGCAAGATTAAAAATTACAATGAGAGAGCTAGAGCATGAGAAGTTGTGACTGATGATTCAAATAACAGCTTGAGTTTCAAGGAAGTGCATACAACAAACATATCACAGCCTGTTTGTAGAAAATATTCAGCAATGAATTTAGAATAAATTAAAGCAGAATGTGTTCACAGATAAATCACTGGTAAATATGTTAATGTTCCAAAGACTTGTTAAAAATGGGGAATATAAATTGCTCTGAACACTGTAATGAATGATAAAGGCATAGTTTTAGCCTTTTCTGTATTCATCTAGTCAGGCATTCCAGGATAAAATGTTATTTCAGTATTCCTGTCTTTCTCCTAAAAAGAGCAATCACATAATAAGTTATTTGACTGAGTTTGCATAAGAACTGGGAAAAGCAATTCTCGCTCTCAGGAAGGCAGTATATCTACATAATGTCTCTATAGTCCAGACAGACAGCAATCGGGATCTAAATTTAATCAAGGGTGAAAGGACAAAAACTGTCCCAATATAATGTTTAAATTGGCTAAATTATCACCATGTTGTTCTATTTTCTGCTTTCTCTAATAGCTTTAAGTTTTAATGTCTGAAGAGTATAGAGTTGATTAAAATTTCCGATTCATGTGATTGCATTCAGATCTCCTCAAATATGTACTGACTTCTTTGGAACAGACTGATTTGTGCCCAAATTATGGTTCTGTCTTCTGCAACTGAGACACAAATTTCAAGTTTAACTTCTGGGAATAAAGCAATCCTGAAGAGAGAAATTTTTGGATTCTTCAAAGAAGTATGGATTGTGGATTTTGACTTTATGTGTTAGATGCACAGTGGGGCCAAGTGTTCTGTACTGATGATACTCTCTTTGGTAATAATTCCCAGTTTACATTCACACATAAATGAAGTGGTACAAGAATCAAAATATTTTGAACCTCAAAATGGACTTTCAGATTCAGTCATGCAGAAATTCTCTCTAGATCACTTGATTCCCTTCTCCTCTTCCTGTTTCTTCTATAGAAAATAGAATAAAACATGCCTCAAAATTCAACTTCAGCATTCAGCCAAAAGTTGCAAAAAATTTACTCTGCGTAAAGGAACACACTAGTAAATTTTGTTATTTAACAATTAGAGCATGATATTAGAAGCCACGGAGCATTTTCAGAAATATTGCAAGTAACATAGCAGAAAAGGGTTCTTTGTTTGTCCGGGTTTTGTTGTTGTTTTTTGTTTGTTTGTTTGTTTGTTTGTTTCTGGTATAAATGGGAAAAGTACACTTTCAATTATTGGCAGGTTAAAAACAACAACAAACAAGCAAATAAAAAAATCCCCAAATCATGGCAGAATAAGAATTTGAGCAGTGCCAGACTTTTACCCTATTGATTTTGTACTCTTTTCATAGAATCATAGAATCATAGAATCATAGAATCATAGAATCATAGAATCATAGAATCATAGAATCATAGAATCATAGAATCATAGAATCATAGAATCATAGAATCATAGAATCATAGAATCATAGAATCATAGAATCATAGAATCATAGAATCATAGAATCATAGAATGGTCTTGGGTTGAAAAGGACCTCAAAGATCTTCTAGTTTTCTTTACAAATATCACAAAGTATAAAAGTACTACTTTGTGAAAAGTGTGACGTAGTGCACAATACATCCATTGGAAATGCTTATTTGGAATGCAAACATTTAGCATGTTTCATTTTTCTGTTGTTCATATGATGTTGTAAAATCTTGGCATTTGGCCAGTGAACTCTGCACATTTTGGACTTACCAGCACTGTCACTGTCTTTAAGATATTATCAAATGTAATTTTTGTAGTACAGCACAAGAACGGATCTTGTCATGAATGTTTCATGAACTGGTAATGTCTTAATTTAATTAACTATAGATGTCTCTATTTAATTTTACTAAAGGTTTGTAGTGGGGTTCAGGAATTATCTAGTGCCTTTTGAGATATCCTGGGATATATAAAACTTCATTCAGTTATGACATAAACACAAATAGGATTCCATTATTTATTTTTGACACTATTTATTTATTTATTTATTTATTTATTCATTTATTTATTTATTTTTGGTTCTGAGCCCAAAATTCAAAACAAATTTATTCGGTGTAATAGAAGTGCTACGAGACCATTTAATCTATAAACTAAAAGATTCATATATTACTGAGCTCAATTAACAGTCATTGATTTTGGCTACATCCTTGCCTGTGTTTTATTTAACTTACATGCCTTCTCCGTACAGGCCCAGTACTGCTCATGGTTACACAGATTCCTGTCCAATGGCAACACTGGAAGTTATCACTGGAAAAATTTGTTGGCAACCAGACCTAAAGAGTTAAGACTGTGATTTAACAATCAGTCCAGAATCTGAGCTAGATTAAAATTTTCCCATGGAAATATGTTTCTTAAGGATGGATCAATTCTTTGATCTAGCTAACCAAAAAAATAACTATTATCATCAGCAGAAATCACAAAATGGTTGTTGAAAGTTTGGAAGGGACCTTTGGAAGTTATCTAGTGAAACTACCCAGCTCTGATGGGACCCCATCCAGACAAGTTTTGAATATCTTCAAGGAGAGAGACTTATCATAGAATCATAGAATTGTTTGAGTTGGAAGGAACCTTTAAAAGTCATCTGGACCAACTCCTTTGCACTGAACAGAGTTACAGAAATCATATTTAAAAGTCCGATTAAAAAGTTTTCTTAGAACTAATAAATTTAAAAAAAAATGGATTGTAATGATCAGTACAAAGATACTAAGAAAAAAAATAATAATTGCTTGTGTAATCCAAAGTTTTATATCAAAATACAATGGCTCCACCACCTTTTTCTTCAAATCATGTTATTCTATCAGTGCATCTTTCTTCAGCCATGGGTTTTTGCAATCAATGCTTTTTATTGTAGAATCTCTGATAAAAGACTGAGAACTCCTCTGTTGCAAAACCAAATACTCATGTGCCCCATCTTCATACTTACAAGCCCGTAATGTTAACCAAAATGTACATTTTCTTTAAACAGAGAAACCTTATCTACAAGTTAATCATAACATTAGAAAAAATTAAATTTCTTTTCTGAAAGAGTGCTTAGGAGCTGGAACAGGATGCCCAGGGATGTGGTGGTGTTACTGTCCCTGGAGATGTTCAATAAATGTTTAGATGCTGTACTAAGGGATATGTTTTAGTGGGGAAATATTGGTGGTAGGTGGATGGTTGGACTGGCTGATCTTGGAGGTCTTTTCCAACCTTGGTGTTTCTATGATTCTATGATTCTAAAGCATCATGGAGCATGTCTAGCAAAGTACCTGTCTCTGATCTATATTTTAACTGTTAAATCATTCTCTGTGTTTTCTTTTTTTGCGGTTATTCATATCAAAGTTGAATACCTTTATGGAAAAAGATTCTCTTGGATTGGGTAAAGCGGAATTCTAATGCCCTCTCTTAACCTTTTTTCTCTCCTCTTCACTCTCTTAGCTTTTTTCTCCTCCATCCATGATGAACAGAAGGCATGGATGTGACAGTGTGTTTTGCCTGATCCCCCCTGCTTGAGAGGCTCCTCAACATTTAAACTTAAGCTGCTGACTAAGTCTGAGACTAGGAGTGGATTCAGCCACATCTAGGCTCCTTACCTTTGTGGTTCAAAGAGTTTAGAAAGAAAGGGGGCCCACTCTGAACCTCATGACTCAGTGGTAAGACTTCCTATGTTTGTATGTTTACCCTACTCTTTATGCAGTAAATCACTAAGTGTATCCAGACATCTCATATCTCTTTGTATTTTCCTCCTGAAAAATTACATAATATCCTGGTTTCAACTGGAATAGAATTATTTTTCTTCCTAGCAGCTTATATGGTGCTGTTTTTTGGGTTTAGGATGATAACAAAGTTGGTATTTTAGTTATTGCAGAACAGTGTTTACATTAAGTCGAGGACTTTTCAGCTTCTCATGCCCTGCCAGTGAGGAGGCTGCTAGTGCACAAGAAGCTGGGAGGTGACACAGACAGGACAGCTGACCAAAACTTGCCAAAAAAAAATATTCCATAATATATGATGTCATACTAAGCAATAAAACTAAGTAGAAACTGCCAGTGGCTGGGGATCAAGGATATTTCATGAAGACTTACTGGGCCAGCTGTGAGCAATGAGTTGTTCATCACATTTATTTTTCTTTTTTTTGTTACTGTTTTTCTTGCTTGATACTTCTTTCTTTCTTTCTTCCCTTTTCTTTTGAAAACTTTCTTATCTCAACCCATGAGTTCTTGCACTTTTCAGTTTTCTCCCCCATCATGGTGGGGACTGTAGAGGAGTGAGCAAACAAAACTTTTTGTGTGTGAAACCTATTCAAGTCCTGTCAAAATAATTAGGTAAATATTGCAAATGTCTAATTATTTACCAAAAGAGAATGACATTAGTTATATTCAAGGACTCAGGAGTAACTCCATCCATGTTATTTTCCAGCACTCACTCCACCCATTAAGGATTGCATTTTTTTTTTTTTTATATCAACTTAAATGTAATTCAGTATGAAAATATACAAACCACTGCTGTGTTTTTAAATGTTAACTCAAAATCATGTTATGACTAAAAAGGAACACACCTTTCATATTTGAAAATCCAAGATTTTATTGTTGACCTAATTATAATCTACATGATCATAACAATACATATCAAATATTTACCACTAGGATAGTTACAATAACATTACTGCATATATTCCAAATTACGCAGAAAAAAAACAAACATTTAAAATTACTCTGAAATAAGTCAACAGGTACAATAGTATTCACGTTTAAATAAAACAGTAACAATGTAAGCATAATTATTTGTCTTTTCAACTATCTCAAATTCTTGTAATAGATCACTGCCTCAGAAGAGTATCTGAAAACATTAGTTTCCATTTGCTACTCATTTTCAGATTCTAGTAAAATTAACTCCTGTCAAAGGATAAATTTTCTTTATCCAAACTCAATGCGGTGTATTTGAGAAGTCTCATTATCAGTTTTTTGTTACACTTAATCAATGCTTAAAAATTTCATAGGACAAGTTGTTAAGAAACCAAATATATGCAGATAAAAAAACAAACAAATATGGAATGTATTTTATTGACAATTATTATTATAAGCAGCTTTTAGATTACTAATCTGAAGACTGTTCATTCATGCTATCATAGGATATATAAGATGATAAAGTATGACTAAAACAGAAAATTTCATTATGCGTAAGTTTTACATATGGTATGTGTTTTAATCACTGTATAAAATAATATATTTAATTTTCTATCAGGTAGTAGTGAAATCCTCTAAAATCTACTAAAGACAATGTCTAAGGTTTGTAAAATTCTTCTTCCTCCATAAAAACACCATACTTCTATTCTATGAGGTAAATAATAAATAAATAAATTCTAGCATTCTGTGTACTGTTGCATAAATTAACAAATTCATTTTTTATTATTGTTGACAGTGAAACAATACTCTAATTCTTGTTCCTTGTCAAAACAATAGAAGTGATTCACTTACTGTATATATCTATTACGTTTGTAGAGATTTTGAAAAAAGTCTGCATCTCTGAGACCCTATCAGAATAAACCTTCTTTGCCAGTTTAGTAATAAATAAAATTTTCATAAGAACTATGATGATAATAAAACATTTTTGGTAATATTGAAATCATTTTTTACACACAGTTAAAACTGGATCTTGTGTCAAATACTTTAGTACAAAAAAAAAAAAAAAAAAAAAAAGGTTACTTGAGTACAGGTAAATGAATGAAAAAAAATCCTCAGCATTCAGCTGCCCAGAAATCTGACAAAATGATCATGATTGATGCTAACACTCTCCTAGCTTTCATACTCTTCCTGCATTTAAAAAGACAATTTTGCATTTACGGGCAAGATCATAACTTTAGAGTATTATGCATGTGTTCAATAACTGTATTGAATTACAATTCATTTGCTGATGAACAGCAACAGTACTTTTGGGAGGAAGCTGAATATTTGTTCCACAGGTGAATTATAAATAAATTAGTTTAATTTTACAGATAAACTAAAATACAAAGATGTTTATGTCACCCACTCAGCTATCTAGTCAAGAATGTAAACTACACTGCATTTGTAAGAGAGATGAAGAATTAGACATATTTACTGATATTAAATAGTGGTTTAACAAATTTTACTTGTGCATAAGACAGCGACTTGGAGATGACTATATATACTTGATTATTCACTGCATAGAGGGTAGAGTTAAACACACTCATACAGGAAACCCTCCCATCGAGTCACCAGGTTCAGAGTGGACCCCCTTGCCTTCTAAACTACGTGAACCACAGCCTAGGCGCAGCTGAATCCACACCTAGTCTCAGACTTGGTCAACAGTTGTCTAATCAATTACTTGTACACAATCAATCTAAGATATAATCTTAACAAATTTAATCAAGTTCAGAAAAGCTAGTCTCTAAGCAAGGATACATATTGGCAAGAAGTCTTGACTTTACGTCATACGGGATCTTGGCGCAGACATAACCTTAAGAAGTGTCCCTTATTGTCAGGTGATCCTGTCTTACAGCTCGCTCCTGTGTAGCTCAAGGGCCTCTTGGGATGCTGATTATTTATGGGGTAAGACGATTGACTTATAGTTTTGAGACAGGTCCAAATGACACCTGTTGAACTAAGTGTCTACTATCAGTTCTTTCAGAATTTTGAGACAGATTTGAGGTTGTTACCTCTCTTAACAAGACAGTGTTATCAATCCTGAGCAAGGCCTTGTGCGTAATGCCCAGGCTGAAGGAGGAATTTGTGGGCAGGGAAACACACTGTCACTGCTGATCACACCTGAAATGGCTAAATTAGTGAACAGGTGTCACCTTTTTTGTTCAAGAATAATAAACTCTATCTACAAGCTGAAACTAGCATACTAAAGGTGAAATGTAAATTATAACTGCTCTGCTCAGCATTGGTAACTGACATAGCAGACAAGAATATCTAACTGCAGAACTGGTTAAACTGGCTGGAAGGGGGAATGCCAAAGACACAATGTCTCAATGTGTAAGGGAATGAAGTTTCCCTTGCTGATGAGATAAGAAATGCTGCAATATTATCTTTCAATTGTGGAATGGGAGTGCTCATCAGCCACCTTTGTTGAGAAGAACTCATTCTGGGGAATTAATCCACTGTCCCGTGCTGACACTCAAAGGTTTGTTGCTGCTGTAAATGTATATATGGAGTGGGCTTCTGATGCATCTCTGCAGAGTCCTTGTAGATCTGCTGATGGCATACTTTCAGTAGAACTTCTTCCAGTGCCCTGTTCATTATATTTCTTTTTATTTAAGCACAAGCATTTCTAATTCACCTCAAAGTGTACAATAAAAAATCAGTGAAGTGCCACAGAATACCCTGAAACTTGGGTCCCTCAGTCACAATTGTTAATCCTTAAGTGACTTGCCATCACAAGAGAAATTACTAATGTAAATCTATGTCTAATTGAAAGTGGTACACAATCGAAACTAGGAAGTCACTGTTTTAAGTGCAGACATAAACATCTCTAAAATATTGACAATTTGAAACTAGCACTTCTTTTCTGGCTTTAATTTTGTCATGGTTGTGTGATTTTGTTTGGTTGTCGGTATTCCACATCATAACATCATGTGAAGCACTAGCAGTTAAAGAGTTAATGTCCTGCGGACTGCATTTTTGGGTGTTTTGGTTCTCCAAGGGGGAGGGGAGGAGCTGCACTCCCCAGGGGTCTTTGCGTCTGGAGGGTGTGGTGAAGCCGACTGGCAGACCAGGATTCTCTTTCTTTCCTACCTGGTGGAGAAGCAGGTGGTCCCCCTGCAACTTATGGTGTAAGAATGAATGTCAGCTTGTAACTCTCTCTATTTGATATATTGGCCTCAATTTCGATATAATATTTAGTAAATTAACGTTCCTCCTCAGATTGGTGTTGCTGTTTTGTTTTAGATCGGTCTACAAGTTCCCTACCTTTCCCCTTTTCCCTTTGTCTTCTCCAGGGTGTGGGTCCGCTGGTCCCCTGCCGCATTAGCCGCTGGACCAGTCCGGGCCAGCCCCTAAACTGCCGACAGTTTTTTTACCTCCTTTCTCTCTTTTCCGGGCCTGTGGGCCTGCTGTCCCCCTGTCACAGACACAGATCCTTAGATAATGCCGTGACAAATTTCTTTTGAAAATAAAATGACAGAGAAGAAAAAGTAGCCTTTAGATATATTTAGATGGATCTTCCTGTGCTGAATGAGAATATTTCCATCAAAACTGACTTGTGAAGGATATACACAGAATTAGGTTTGTCCTGCTAGCTCCAGGATAGATTCTGGACTCTCATTGCCAGATATGGAAATGGCTTATGACTCATTTTTGGATCAGAGACAAGTACTCATCCACAATGCCAGGGATGCCAGGATTCCAGAGAAATGCGAGGAGCTCACAGGCTAGATCTCCGACAATCTTTAAGTTTATGAAAACATGTTATCTGAAATAAATTTGGACACAATCACAGCAAAATGCTGCAAAATTATACGTCCTGACTTCTCTTTTCTTGCCCCTTGGGCAAGTTGCATCTATTAAAAAGTATTAAAAACGAGTCTGTTTCAATGGACAAATGCAAATAGAACTGAGAGCCTGAGAGCCTTAGTTTTGCTGGTTGGTTGGTTGTTTTTTTTGTTTGTTTGTTGGTCGTATTTTTTTATTATTATTTGTTGGGTTTCTTTGGTAATAGAAGGACAAACTTAGAAAATAATTTGCAGTCCTGTACCTGTACTTTTTCAAAAATTATACAAAGCACATGCAACCCAGCCTCAGTATGTATTACTGCAGTGGTGAAACAAGATATATTTTTATATTAAGGCTTCTCTGAAAATACTGCCTCCTGTTTTATTATGTTGGCCCACAATGTCAGAGGAGGATCTTGGTGGTACGGCAGTAGAGACTGAACCTTCTGTCAATGGTTTACGGGCGTTCGGCCCGGTTCCGTGACGAAGGGGACGGGGGATCCACGGGTCCACGCCCAGGGAAAAGGGGAAAAGGGTAAGGAGATGGCCCTGAGAGCAAAGAACAGCGGCAACTATCTGAGGAGAAACAAACTAATTTACTAAATAAGATATCGGAATGCCAAACAACACACTATAATACAATATAATTACAATTTAAGCTGATAAATCCAATACAGAGAGAGAGAATGTCCCAAAATCAAGGTAGGCCTTACTCTACTACCGACGATAAGATGGCTGGAGAGCAAGGTGCTGCCAAGACGAGAGACGAGCGGAAAAAGGGACGAGGTCTCGTGATCTGCAAGTTTTTATACTGCGAGCTTTTATTTTTTCCCTCCGGCTGGAAAATGGTAACAGAGGAGCAAAGTGCGGTGGGGAATGTAGTAGTCCTTCTCTTCTGAGAACCAGGTACATTCATTACATGATGTTATGATGTGGAGTACCAATAACCAAAAATCATAAAACCATGACACCTTCCCACCAGTATTTCATTACATTTTGTTGCCATGTGACAGATGGCAGCAGAAGGACAGTATGACAAAATGACATATGAATCAAAGGTGTGTAATTGAATTCCTCTGTGTAAAAATTAGACTCAATGAAACTCACTGATGCTTGCTGAATGTTTATAGAGACCAAACAATGGATGCTAGCACAGTGAGATGGTGGGTATTTTGTTTCAACAGTGGTGACAACAATGTGAAGGACAAGCCATGTTCCAGATGGCCATGCACAGCTGTCACACCACAAAATGAAGAGCATCTTGATCAGCTCATCCAAGCAAATCAGCAGATTATGACTAGTGAACTGTACATAGCTGAATACATCAGCTTCAACGTGTTGGAAATGATGGCGGCGATGTGGAAATATTGTAAAATTTGCTCCAGTTCTGTCTCACAAATGCTCGCACAGAAAAAGAACGAACACCATATGCAAGTTTGTCAGGACCAATAGGAGGCTGAAGGTGACAATTTCCTGGGCAGCATCATTACCAATGTTGAGATATTTTGTCACCACTACAAGCCGGAGTCAAATTGGCAGTGTGTGAAAAATGGCAGAGTGAAAAAAAATTTTGAGATGCAGCCCTCAATGAGTAAAGTGATGTGCACTGTGTTTTGGGGTAGGAAAGGTGTGATCCTTCTGGATATCCTAGAACGTAGACAAAACATCAACTCTGCTACATTGCTACACTGACTAAACTGAAGGCTTGAACTTCCAAAGTCAGACCAGAGACGAAGACAAACTTTCTCTTGCAACAGAATGACACCAGGCCCTATAACAGTTTGAAGGCCATGAAGACATTATCAACCTTGTATAGAATGTCCTATCACACCTACTATATAGTCTAGAAGTTGTGCCTTTTCACATCCATCTGTTTGGACCAGTGAAAGATGAAGTCTATGTACAACATTTTCCTAGCAATGATACCATCATAGAAGCTGTAAAACAGTGGGTCTCCTCCTCTGGTGCAGATTTTTATGACCATGGCATGCAGTCTTTTTTCCATTGCTGGCAAAAGTGCATAGCTAATGGTGGTGAATATGTTGAAAGATAGTGTTTTGTAGCTGAGAATTTGCTCTAACAAACAGTGTTATTGTATTCTTTGTATCTGTTGTAGTTTCCATGGAAATAAATGGGATGCATTATTTTCAGGGTGAGCTATGTATCTTTAATCACTACATGCTTGAGTTATAGAAAATTTTAATATTTGAGTGTTACACTTCCATTTTTTTTTCTCTGAGGGCACACCCTCTACCTGGATCAGTTTAAGTTATAAAAAAAAAACAAAAGAAAACTCATAAACAGATGTTTTTAAAATAATTTTATCCTTCATTTTTTACAGTATATTCCATATGCACCTTACTCCAGGAGCTTTTTGGGAGTGTTTGTTTATTTCTTTCCAGTTGATATTTAAAATTGTACTGATAAAACCTACAAACTAGTTTTACTTTACTGCAACATATCATTACAGAATGTAATATATATGATAATGGTTCAAAGTATGACTACTAAGGACCTAGTATTCATGAAATTTGAGATACTACCAAGCAATCCTCTACTGTTTTATTATGGAAATATTATCCTTATCATTGCCATAAGAACTGATATTTAATGCAACTGAGTCACAGGAAAGGATCATACTGTTTTATTTTGGTTTATTTATGCGGTTAAAACCAAATTTGCCAAATACTTTTTTTCCATGTGACTCAGATTTCTTATCTTAGAGACACGGAATATAACTTAGCATATTTTAAAAGTGATTTGTGTACTTAGAATCCTGAATCCCAGATAGAAATAACGTAATATAGAGTCCTAAGTATTCAGGCTTTTTGAAAATCCAGATTCTTGCTTTCTCTATATCGACAGAGTAAGGACTTAAGCCTTACCCATATATAGCTAGATATATTAACATTAGCTATGCATCTTCTCATAGAATTAATGGTGCTACTATAACTGAATCAAGTGGTCAGGAACAGAATTGAACCATTTTTTTGGCTCCTTACATTATGTCAACTAAGAGAACTGAGTCATTGCCACAGAAAAAGGAAATGTACACAATCGTTCTCTTTGCCACGTCTCCACAGAGCATTAATTACAGGGGGCAAAGAAGGAAGATGAGTTTAAGCTTTGACTGATATGATGATGGATATGTAAACACATCGCATCCAGCTTTGGGGCCCCCAACACAAAAAGGACATGGAGCTGCTGGAGTAGATGCAGAGGAGGGTCTTTTTTTTTTTTTTTTACTGTCCCCCTCACTTTTAATTTCATGCTGATGCAATAATACTTTCAAGAAAGAAATTTCAGTCAGGTAGGAGCAAGTGACAATCCTTCACCATATAGTGCTGAATGTTTTGCTGAAGGATTGTGCTTCCTTCCTAATGCCTCATCTGAATCTACTCTCTTTAAGTTTTAAGACATTACCTCTTGTACTGTTACTACAGTCCCTGATAAAAAGTCTCTATCCAGCTTTCTTGTACACATTTTAGGTACTAGAAGGTCACGGTAGGGTGTCCTTTAGGCCTTTAACTTCACGCAGAGCTCAACATTTGAGGGATGTGGGGCAAAACATCTTTACTCTCAGCTTGGCCTACCTTAAAGTATACTTTTATGTATACTTTTATCTTTCTGATACTCATTGCATAAACTGCATCCTCAGATCCATGCTATATAATATTTGAAAATAATTTCACTTATTTAAATGTTCATTTTCATAGCTCGTCAGTTTTCATAGGCAACCCACATTGCAATAGTCTTTACAGTAGTGCATCACACTGATTTAATCAGGTGAACAATGCAAGATATATGGCCCAAAGGGTTTTTGTTCCCTGTAGCAGTTCTTCTGGTGATATCCCTACAGTAATTATGAAGAATCTGCAATGATGTGCTGAGATATGCTTTCCTCTGACACCCTAGGGAATTCTACAGAGTCATGTCCTTGGACTTAACTAGATTGATGTCATACAGGTCTTTTTTTAGTACAATGTATGGGAATAATTTTTTTATTCTATTGTCTGTGGAGCTCTTCAGAGAGTGATGCCCTTGAACCCCTGCCAAAGTGATTCCCTGAACGCGCCCTATTAGACAAGCAGGTATCATTCCATGGATCATTCCATGGATTCATATCATTGCTGATGATACGAAGCTAGGGGAAATGGCAGACACACCAGAAGGCTGTGCTGCCATTCAGCAAGACCTGGACAGGCTGGAGAGTTGGGCAGAGAGGAACAAGAGGAGGTTTAACAAGAGCAAATGTCGAATCTTGCACCTAGGGAAGAATAACCACATGCACCAATACCTGTTGGGGGGTGACCTGCTGGAGAGGAGCTCTGCAGAGAGGGACCTGGGAGTCCTGGAGGATGACAGGTTGGCCATGAGCCAGTAGTATGCCCTGGTGGCCAAGGTGGCCAAAGGCCTCCTGGGGTGCACTAAAGAGAGTGTGGCCAACGGGTCAAGGGAGGTGATCCTCCCCCTCTACTCTGGCCTGGTCAGGCCTCATCTGGAGTACTGTGTCCAATTCTGGGCTCCCCAGTACAAAAAAGACAGGGATCTCCTGGAGAGAGTCCAGTGGAGGGCCACAGAGATGATAAAGGGCCTGGAGTACCTCTCTTATGAGGAAAGGCTGAGTGACCTGGGTCTGTTCAGCCTTGAGAAAAGAAGACTCAGAGGGGATCTGATCAATCTCTATAAATATCCAAGGTGCAGGAGGCAAAGGGATGAGGCCAGACTTTTTTCAGTGGTACTTGGCGATAGCACAAGAAGAAACGGCCACAAACTGAAGCATAGGAAGTTCCACAAAAATGTGCATAAGAACTTCACAGTGAGGGTGATGGAGCACTGGAACAGGCTGCCCAGGGAGGTTGTGGAGTCTCCTTCTCTGGTGACATTCAAGACCCCTCTGAACGCCTACCTGTGCTACCTGGTCTAGGGAGCCTGCCTTGGGAGGGGAGTTGGACTCGATGATCTCTAGAGGTCCCTTCTAGCCCCTAAAATTCTGTGATTCTGTGATTCCAAAACTTTCAGAAAAGGAAGTTTATTGCTACTGGAGATTTTGTAGAGAGTGATAACTCAGGCAATGTATATTTGCCTAAAATTTTAGATTAAGGTCCTTGAGAATATTCCATGTGGTGTTTTGTCCTATTAATTGTATTCATACATAGGGCTTTTTTTTGTTGTTGCTGTTGTTGTTTTTTCTTTGTCATTACTGTGACACACTGTCACTGTCACTAACTATTCCTCTCACATATGAAATCCCTGGTGTATTCCATATCTGATGTCATAGTCTTATCAAAAACTGCTTTTTTATTAATTGAACATAGACAGTATAGCAGTGGTATAGAAAATATATCTGAAGATTTATAGTTGTGGAAATACACTAGAGATGATATCATGGAAATCACCAAGAATGAAGTCTGACTCAGAATTCAATAAAATTGAGGGATATATGTGACTTAGGAAAATTCAACTACTTTATAGTGGGATTAGGAGACATATTGAACTAACAAGTGAAAGATAAATATTATTCCTTCCAAAGTAAGAATAATAACAATTAAAAATTGTGAGGAGTTAAGAAAATCAGAGATGATGTCTCCATCTTTATTTTAGGACACTTCATAGCATAACAGTCAGGGGAATTTCTGAAGCTATACCATCAAAGAGTTGGAGATAAAAAGATAGACAATGAATGCTAGCAGTGATGGAGATAAACTTGGTTTCCTTCACATCTTACTGCTGCATCATGAAACTTAATGTCTTGCAGTTTTAGATGAGAAAGAGAACTCCGGTGATTCAGCTGTTGAAAAAACTGCCTGCATAGGTCCTTATAGTCGTTTCTTATCAATGCAGGATTTTACACAGGTGTTTATAGACGAGAAACTAACTGAAAGTAGGTTCAAATTAATATCCTGAAATAAATTCTAGGATCATAAAAGCACCTTCTGAATTTTTAATAATCTTTGATTTCATTTTTTATGATCTCACTGAAGTATAGTCTTGTATATATTACACACATATAAACATATACTTTTTTTGGCTAATGACTTTTTCACTCTAACTTTTCAAATTCTTTCTCTCCTATAGCACATTGAATTCAACTTAATTAAAATCAGTATACAAGAGCATTTTCTGTTGCTACCTTCCTACAGGACTCTAACTATATATAGAAATAATTGGGCTAATTAAAAAATTTCCAGATTTATGAACACCTGGGGGTACTAGTCGATGCTCGGCTGAGCAGGAGCCAGCAGTGTGCCCACATGGCCAAGAAGGCCAATGGCATCCTGGCTTATGTCAGGAACAGTGTTGCCAGCAGGAGTAGGGAAGTCATTGTCCCTCTGTACTCAGCCCTGGTGAGGCTCCACGTCGAGTACTGTGTCCAGTTTTGGGCCCCTCACTGCAAGAAAGACATTGAGGCCCTGGAGCATGTTCAGAGGAGGGTGACAAAGCTGGTGAGGTGTCTGGAGCACAGGCCTTATGAAGAGCGGCTGAGGGAGCTGGGATTGTTCAGTCTGGAGAAGAGGAGGCTCAGGGGAGACCTTATCGCTCTCTATAACTACCTGAAGGGAGGTTGTAGTGAGCTGGGGGTTGGCCTCTTCTCTCTTATAACTAGTGACAGGACGAGGGGAATGGCCTCAAGTTGCACCAGGGGAGATTTAGGCTGGACATTAGGAAGTACTACTTTTCTGAAAAAGTGGTCAGGCACTGGAATGGGCTGCCCAGGGAGGTGGATGAGTCACCATCCCTGGAGGTGTTCAAGAAGCATTTAGATATAGCGTTGAGAGACATGGTTTAGTGGGGTTATTGGTGTTAGGTGGATGGTTGGACTGGATAATCTTGTAGGTCTTTTCCAACCTTGCTAATTCTATGATTCTATGATTCTATGATGGCATGACTGTTCAAAGAATATGTATTCTAGCCTCTACTTCAGGAATTCTACACCATTTTTTATTGTTCAATCTATTCATGTGTTTACCATGTAAATCCCTTTTAATTAAGATTAATGAAGATTTCTGACATGGAAGAATTTATCTAACATGTTCACAGGCTCAAATGAAAGTATTTTGAAACTACTTTTTTTTCCAAATCCACAAATAAATAATCTAATTTAAAAATAAGATATATCAGTGAGGTCAAAGCATACAAAATATCCTAGATGAAAATGTTTTAAAAGTACTAATGTGTTCCAAGAATTGCATTTTGAGATTCAGCAACATTGGAATGTTTCAGCAGAAGCAGGCTCCCAATTCTGGCAGAAGAGCAACATAGCAAATGGCTAATAACATGCCTCAAGCTTTGTAAGGTTTTCATAAATTTCATTTGAAGGCTGTGATTCTTTTCAACAACAACAACAAAAAAGACAAAGTAAATTTGGGGTAAATATACACACAAAACTGAAGTCTCCAAACAGTGCTTTAATTCACGCCCATTAACTGCCCTTTGAAAATAAATGACATTTTATAAGTACAATAGTTTTCGAGCAACATGGTTATTTATACAACAGTAGTATGCCCTCAGAGTGCCTGAAATGGAAAAACAGCACAGTAAGACTGTGAATAGTTCCCTGTTACCCTGGTGATTTGCCATCACATGTAATTGCAAATGTCTTTTTACATAGCTCCTTTATTAATATCTATGTACAAGGTTACCTTCGTAAAGAGTCAACTTTTTGCAAAGTAATTATAAGATGATGTATATAAGAAAGTCTCATGCAGGGTGCTGAAAATTCAGTGATTTTATGTCATTACAGAATATTCGTTCACAGAACTGATGAGTGTTAAATCTCACAATATTTTAATATCTAGAGGGAATGTGGAGGTGAAATGAGTGGTCCACTTGTGTTCCACTGGGATAATAAAAGAGAGAAAAAAAAATCCTGTTTACCTTTCATTTTTCAGATTAGTGATCGTATTTCAGAAACAATTGGTCTTGAGAGTAATGCAATAGCATTACCAATTAATAATTACCGGAAATGCCAGTAACCCATGTTAAGATTTTAAAGGCATAGAATTTTTACAGGCAATTATAAAGCTATGTCCAGTGTCACACAGTAGGCATGAAACTTACATATCACCACTGGAACACCTCCTCAGTGTCCCTCCAGAGACTCCTGATCCTAACAGGAAAATAAATCAGGGATTCATGATACGTGAGTCACTGGTAGTACGTATTTGAAATACAGGGCCAGAGAACAGAGACTGGGGTTATAGCTGCAAAGTGAGGGACCACACTGGAAAGTATATTATGAACCAGTGTATCAACAGTTTTTTGTGCTATGGAGTTCCAGTGCATTAAGCCTGTGGATACCCACAAGCTTGATGCACTTCAGCTGAAGAGATCTGACTTGGAAAATAGAGGCAACTGAGAGAACTTACCTAAAAATTTCTGTACTCAGTGTTGTAATCCTGCAATTCCTGGTTTTTCCACAGCAGTCTGGATCAATCTACCTTGCAGTATCTACTTAAGAATTATTCATTCTGCAAGCTCTGACATGAAGGCTCCTGGGAAATTCTCTGGGTGTGCTGTTGAAGTTGTTCAATATGTAGCAAAGACTTCAAGATTGTTTCTACTAGGGGGAAAGAAACCATACAACAACTGAGGTATTCTGTCCTTGTTGTCAGGTCAGTTTGCGAACTTTTCATGAAAAAAGAATTCCAAGATAACATTTACAAGAAAAGCCACAAGACTAGTGGGAACCAGGAACCACAGGTGAATTCTGGGAAAAAGCTCTGTTCCCACTCCAGAACATGTTATCTTTCAAGTTTGTATTTCAAAGAAAACTTTTTAGTAGTTAAATGCATAGCTTCACAAGGGTCTTAGCTGAGCTGAGATTTGTCCCTGCAGCTTTGAGCTGATGCCTCCGAGATTCACCTTTTTCATCGGTATTTCTTACTTGCTACCTCTTACCATCTGCATACTGCATCTTTTGTATTTCAGCCTCAGGCAAATTTCTCCATCTAACCACTGTAACCAGGTATGATTTTTTGTTATATGCCTAATTCTCTCCATATACTGCATAGGGAACTGAGGTATTTACGTTCTTGTTAATCTCTTTATCTAAAGATTGTCTAAGGACACCAAAACTGTTTTTCAGATATTTAGATGCCAGATAACTAAGGCATATATTTGACCTAGCTTATCTATTCTTAGCATAAAAATCTTAGTATTTTTCTCCTTACTGATCTTGAAAAGGTAAATTTAAAAATCAACATATTACTAAATGTAAGAATTTGTCTTTTGACACATATTCTAGAGAAGGAAGTGTAAAGAAGGGCTAGAAATAGAGTTTGTTGTGAAGTCATAAAAACACAAGGGGTGCTCTGAAATTAATGTCTCCTTTTTTGTTACTTTGACCCACAACATCAGAGGTGGATATTGATGACATAGCAGTAGAGGCTGAACTTCTCCCACTGATATTTCGTTACTTTTTATTGCCACATGACAGATAGAAGCAGAGGGGCAGTCTGACAAAATGGCATCTGACATGGAAGTGCATATATGAAGCAAAGGTGTGGAACTGAATTCCTCCATATGGAAAAAACTGCATCCACTGACATTCACTGATGCTAACTGAACACTTATGGAGACCAAACAGTGAGGAGATGGGAAGTGTGTTTCAGCGGGGGCAACAGCAACAAGGTGCCACACGTGCTGGTGCAGATTTTTATGTGCATGGCATGCAGGTACTTCTTCACCACAGGGGATAATACATAGCTACTGATTATGATTATGTGGAAAAATAATTTGTAGGTGAGAATTTGTTCTATCAAGTAGTTTTATTGTGCTTTTTGTATATGTTGTAGCCTCCTTGGAAATAAGAAGTATTACTTTCCAAGCAACCTAAATATTCTTTTAAATCTGCAACACTGCCTATACACTTTTAATTAGTATTTATTAGAGCTTTTTTTGAGTTTAAGGGATGAAATCTTAGAAATTTTAAATATATGTTGACATTATCAATGTTTTGTGATTTTTTTTTCCATTTGAACCATTTGTATTTATTAGTTGAGTAACTGAAGTCTGAGATTTATGAATCTGAAAAGGTAAATTGATTTTCAAATGTTGTGCTGACCTTAAAAATTAAAGCATAAGGACATGATCAAAAGAAGTAGTCATGAAAACAATATGAATATTAATAATACAGATTTGCTGTATTTACAAAGTCACTTTCATAATCAAACCTTGTCTTTTATGAATTATGTTAATTGTGGTAAATATATTCAGTATTCTTTAATAAATTGGTGGAGTAGATTAGTTACTATTTTTTAAAATTAACTATACCAGCTGTGAGATGTAATAGGTACTCAACACTACAGAAATCATCGGTGAAATATTGATTTGATCTAAAATGACATTCAGGCAATCTAATGGCTTTTTGCATGTAATAATTCAGTTTGTGAAGATCAAGATCATAGAAATGTGGAAAAGCACAAGGAGGCCGAGAGCACAGCTGTTTTTGTTTGTTTGTTTGTTGTATGTTTGTTTGTGTTCTTGTGTTTTTTTCTTGTTCTGAAAATTCCTTGCTACACTGGCAACGTATCATTGCTAAGGTTCAATGTATCACTAGCGCTGTCATAAAGCTTTCAATCAGCATGATGCATAGCAGAAACCTTTTGGGCTCACCCAGAGAAAGTCCTAGTATAATTTTTTTTTCTGTCTAGAAAGTAAGATTAATGACAGGCTCTTTTTTTTTTTTTTTCTAAGTAAGTAATATGCATAATAATATCAATATCAAGCCCCACCTCTCCCCAGAAGAAAACACACACAATAGGTGCCAGTTGCCAGAGCTATGTGGGCAAGTTATTTACTGACTATTGCTTACAGACCTCTGCCTCCCCTGCCCTAATACCAAATTATAATATCTTATCACATCTATCCAATAGGTTCCAGCCACAGAGTACATGGACTTTCCTTTTCAGTATGAGCACCTCTAAGTTTAAAGAAGTTCTGCCACAATATTACAATGAACAACTCCAAAAATTTTAATGCTATGCAGCTAGTCTAAGGTTCTTATCTTGACTGGCATGTCCCACAGTCGCCAGTTGTCACTGGGGCCTGAGTGAAGCACACAGCAACTTCCTTAAGGACTTCAGGCAAAGTTTCCTTTCCATTTAAGCGTGAAATGGTTGAGAAGTATTCCTGAGCCTTGCTGTGACATAAAAGGAACAAAAGAGAACCATTTTTCATTTCTACATTGTAGATAAATATCTCCTTTCACTTCTTACTATGGTTTGAATCTGAACAGCTATTTTTGGCTAGATACCACACTTTTAATCAATACACTCTTAATGATTTTGTTAATACAGAATTTATTTCATTTTAGTTTTATATATATTATATTATGTATGCCTGAATCCAAGGAAGTCATAATATATTCTGTTTATAATCAATGGACAGAAAGAGGAATTGCATCTTCTGTTCATTTGTACCTAGGTGGTCCCAATTTTTGATGCAGTAAGTAATATCCCAAGTGTACCTGATTTTCCCTTGACAATGAGGTAAAGAGAATAGGACTTCAGCAAAAATATGCTTCTCTTCATTAATAAAACGTTCTGTGACAGACACTATCCTCAGACGCTAACAGATGTGGTATAAAACATGTTGGAAAAGCAAATATATTGTTCTGTTTTATAGATATCAAAATCTGGTCTTATGAATTATATTCTCTTTCAGATTGTTCCTTTCTTACCCAACAATTTACAAAGTATTTAATTCTTATAGCAAAAAGTTTATTTATTTATGCATTTAATATCACTTAGAGAATCTGCAAGACCTATGAATAGCTTTCAGTAAACATGCACTATAAATTTGTCAAAATCTAACAGAACTTTCTTAGCAATAATATTCAAATAAGTAAATGCAGTTACTTATTGTAATGTGATAGAGAGCATAACAATGACAGTAGAGCAGCAGGATGCCTGGCTGCAGCAAGTGAGGATTTGCTCAAATGCAACAGTATTAGGCACAGAAATAAGGGAAGGAAGATGCTTACTTTTGGAAGGCCTCAGGTATGCAGAGACAGAATCAATGAATCATAAAATCACAAGGTTGGAAAGGACCTACAAGATCATCTAGTCCAACTGTCCTCCTATCACCATTACTACCCACTATGCTACTTTATCATATCACGTAAGACCTAACCCAGATGCCTCTTGAACACTGCCAGGGATGGTGACCTCACCACCTCCCTGGGCAGGCCATTCCAGTGCCTGACCACTCTTTGAGATAAAAAGCTTTTCCTTATATCTAATCCAGATCTCCCCTGGCACAACTGTGGCCATTTCCTCAGGTCCTATTTGTTGTTTGGGAGAAGAGGCTGACCCCCTCCTCATTCCAACCTTCAGGAAGTTGTAGTGTAGGATGAGGTCTCCCCAGAGCCTGCCCTTCTCCAGACTAAACAATCCCAGCTCCCTCAGCCACTCCTCATAAGACTTGTGCTCTAAATCCATGACCAGTTTCATTGCCCTTTTCTGGACATGCTCCAGGGCCTCAATGTTTTTCTTGTAGTGAGGGGCCCAAAACTGAACACAGTACTCAAGGTGCGGCCTCACCAGAGCTGGGTACAGGGGGATGATTACCTCCCTGCTCCTGCTGGCTACACTATTTCTAATGCAGGCCAGGATGCCATTGGCCCTCTTGGCCACCTGGGCACTCTGTCGGCTCATGTTCAGCCAAGCATCAACCAACACCCCCAGGTCCCTTTCCCTTTCACAGTCATCTAGCCATTTTGCCTCAAGCCTATAGCGTTGCATAGGGTTATTGAGGCCAAAGTCCAGGACCTGACACTGAGCCTTGTTGGACCTCATCCCCTTCGCCTCAGCCTAGCAATCCAGCCTATCCAGATCCCTCTGAAGTGCCTCCCTACCCTCAGGCAGATCAACACTACCTCCCAACTTGGTGTCATCTGCAAGATCTCCAGAGAGGTACCCTTTCCCCCACTGCCAACCCTTATCTTCTGGTCACTCGTGTATTGCATGCACATGAACTCCCCTGGGTTGGCCCTGCCTTCCCACCAGGTGCTCAATCAGTGTTTCAAGCCATGACTTAGCATTTCTGCTACACTTATGATAGGAGATGAGGTAACCAAAGAAGATAGCACAGCAGCACTCCTATTTTTGGTTTCAGATAAAGGTTAAAGAAACAACACTACAAACTTACCTGATTTTTTTGGAATATCTTCTTGCTTTACGCATGTATACGTATCTCTTGAGAATAGTTGGGCTATTGTACTCTTTCTTCCACAGATACCTTGAAGTTTTCAATTAAATAAAAAAAAATCATTAAAACATTAACATTACACTCATTAAAACATTAACATTACACTCAGTTATTTTTATTATCATACTTTTCCCTTAGACTACGGTCAGTAGAGATTTGCAACTGCCTCAGTAAGAAAAATTAGACCAAGCTCCTTTGCTGTAACAAAAGCAAAAGATAGAAAGGTGGAGAAAAAAGCAAATAATTTTGGACAGGAAATGTATTCATGTGTCCTCACCATGAGTGCACTAGAAGATTTCGAAACACTGAGCAGAAAGGCCAAGTTTCTGTGTCATACAGAAACACTAAAGAAGCATTTATAGTCAATCAGATAAAAGCATAATTTGCTGAATAAAGAAAACTGTATCTTTTCTGTGTTTGCTGAGTAAAGAAAAACACATCAAGAAGAGAGGGGCCAAAATGAACATTTTGTTTTTTTGCTGCAGTGTGAGTGGCAATCTGTCAGAATTTTTGTAACAGCCATCATATGTTTTTACTTTTAAAAAGATTAGCATTTATAATGGTACAAAATGATAATAATGAAATTTAAAACTGTTTTACTCTGACATTTTTAGAAAAATGTTATGGATAAAAAAAAAATCCAGCCTGTTACAAGTGAGTGTTTCTTTCTTGGTTGTTGTATGGATCATTATAAAACAGAAAGTTTACATTTATGAGCTTGACCAGTGCTTTTTGCTTTAAAGAAAAATAACACAAACTAGTCTCTGCAGAAAACAACCGAAGAGTTGTATGATTAGGGCATCAGTGTTTAGACACTGAAAGGGAAAAAAAAGGAGGACAACAAGCAGTAAAACATATTTGGACTTGGGAGAAACTTACTGGAAAAAGTGATCAAATGCTGTAGGACAAATGAAACAGTAGATTGACTTAGGATGAGTTGTTTGAGAGGATGTACTATTTATTGAGATATCATATAACCTAGAGAGGGAGAATTCTCTGTGAGCCCAGGAAAAAAATATGGTTGTGCCTTTAAAATAACTTGGCAACTGCAAATTCTTTGGATTAAACCCAGTATTGCTGACACTCAAAGTATTTACAAAGTTAACAACTGAGGTAAAATGAAGACCATTTGGAAAGATGAAGGTGGAAATAAGTAACAGCTCTCATTTGTGGTACAAAGCAGTGGCTACGCAGCAAGGAGGAGTTCTGAGCTCAGAGGAAAATTCCAGTCCTTTCAATAATTAAGTTGGAAGACCTGGAGTATATTGTAATGTACTTTGAAATGGGTTGAGTGGTTATACTAATTCAACTAGAAGTGTGCTCCTGAAAAAGGATAGATCATAGCCATGAGGATAGTTAAAAGCCTGATTACAAAATCTATTACTGATTAAAGTTTTATTATTATAATTATTATTATTTATCCCCTCAGCCTGCTCTTTTTCTTTGTGTTTGATATATGCTTCTAATTTACAAAAGAGGAGGTTGGTCGCACATCCAAACCTCATAGACAAGACAAGAAAAACAGAAATCATTCAGAACACTGAAGACCTCTGCTGTTCTGATCAAACCTGAATCATCTTCTATCATTGAAAAGACCTTTTGTCAGAGCTGCACTTCTAGCTTGGTTCAGGAAAGCTGATGAAAAAGTCAGATGGTGTCACTATGCTTGAAACAACAAAGGGAAAAGAGAACAACAGAAAGAACTGAAAATCATTTTGAATGCTCACTTCATAAATAAAGTTATAAATGTTTCTCTCTGATCAGTGACTTCAGGGGCTTCTAGCACAAAGGAGAACAACAAATCCAGATCACTTGTAAGTGCTTGTAAAACTGTGCCAGATTCCTATATGTGGAAGAGGTATGTTGATTGACCTTTAGAAAAGCAAAGCAAAGCAAAGGAATAAAAGTACTGTATTCGCCTTCCTTGACATATTCCAAGTCCCCAGTGTTCTAGTTAAGTGAACTCTTGCTGACATGAGAATGCATCAATTCATGACAATTCTTTCTATTACCAAAATAGTTCATGTTTTAATAACTGACGTAAAACCAAACACTTTATTTCTGTGGGATTGAAAAAAAGTTGAAGAGAAGACACTTTATTCAAGACATTCTCTTCATTTAAATATTTGTACACGTAAACTAAATTTTCTGATTTTCTGTTTCACTGTACATTCCTTCTCATTTATTATTGACAGAAAGCATTACTTCATTACGTAGTGAGATTTAGAAAAAAAAAAAAAGAAAGAAAAAACTCTCTGCAACCTATCTTTGAAGAGATGTTAGTAACACTGTTTCTGGACAAAGAAAGAAAAAAAAAAAACTGTAACAGCTTTTAGTCAGAGACTCCTACTTTTGAGGTGATGAAGATAAAGCTTTCCTCTGTGATATTCCAAAGAAATTTTCTCCCAGTAGTTACTTACTGAGAAGTAATGTCAGTCTTCCTGTATTTCTTTCCAAATGAAAGAGAGAATTTTTCTTATCCTCCCAAAATTATAGAACTCCTGAGAACATTGCATTATTGATGAACAGGTTGCAGACCTGCACCACAACTTTGTCCTACTCTTCAGAATGATTTCAAAGCCATCACTCCTTTGAATCTAGCTACTCTTTCAGTCCTACCAGTTTTTTCATCAAACCTCAGAAATGTCAAGACTACGTCCTATTATCTGAAAGAAAAAAAAAAAGAAAACTGAATCACAGAGAGAGAGTAAAATGACTGTGTTCTCAAGATGGATGTCTCAGAAATGTGACTAAGTTCTCAGTGATAAAATAATAACTCCTTCATAAAGCTGGCATTTGGGAAATATGTGTGGTATTAATATAATAGACAAGAGACAATGGGTACATAAAGGAACACATGAATCTTTGTCTAAATATCAGGAAGCACTTCTTTGCTGTGTTACAAAGCACTGAAATAGGTTGCGGAATCTCTCAGCTTGGAGATGTTCTTGAACAACCTGCTCTAAGTGTCTCTGCTTGAGGAGTTGGACCAGACAACCTCCAGAGGTCTTTTCCAGCCTTAACCGTTCTGTAATTCTGTGAATTCTGTGATAAGCTGCCCTACAAAAGGAAAATATGTATGAGACTCTCTGAAGTATGGCTGTGATAATCAGGAACCACCAAAGTACCAAAGTACTGCCAATTCTAAAATAATGTCCGATGGGTGGTAAATTGACTTCCACAGAAACTGACAGTCATCCTCACCAATTTTCAATAATGTTTTAATGTTGGGAAAGTTTCCACTTGTTTTTAACGTCAAATCAACATGCACTGCAAGATGCCTAGCAAAAAGACATATAGCAGCCACCATTTTAAATTAAGTGTACTGTCCGACTGTCACAGTAATAAAAAAAATCTTTATTAATCCATACTAGATAGAAGAATGGAAAAAATATGAAAAATGAAGCTTTTTATTTTCAGCAGCAAGCTCCTAACCAAGGAGACTTTGTATCTATTTTAAATTTATAACAGCAGAGTCGATACTTTTTGGCAAGGCTAATTGCCTTTCTATAGGTGGATGTTTTAAGGGAGCCAACCAGATAAAATATACTGCTTCTTGGGAAGCTACTGAACGATATCTTTGAAGTGTTACGTATGAAAAAAAACACATGGTTAAGAATGAGCTTGTTTTTTTTTTTTCCCCACCAGAAAAATCTTGTTATGATTACACAGATTAACTTATCTCACTTTTTATATTATCATACTCCTCCCTCTAATTTTTCCATATGCAAGATCCTGCTTCTATAGAGAACACAGAAGAAAAGTAGGTCGTTGGTAAAGGAATAAACTTTTTTTTCAAAAAAAAACCAAAAACATGACAGATTAAGCAAATCATTACAATACTATGTGTCTAGCATAGTAGAAGACATATATAAACAAAAGTTGTAGTGTGGTGAAGACTCAAATCATGTAGATGCAAATTTGCACATTAAGAGAAATTTCATGTTAACAATAATATGATCTATTTATATAGTCACCTGAAATTAAAAGTTTCCAAATACTTATCTTTAAAGGAAACACCTGTGCATTTCCTTTCAAGACTGTTACAGAAGAGAGAGTGTAATTACTAACTCGTTGCATTCATCTTTCATATGTAGAGATCATTTGATTTCTTATTTCTTATTATTTTTTGTACTTCATCGAGCACATTGTCAGAGTGCAACGTATTAAGCTACACTAAGCATTTAGCAAGATTGACAGAAAATATATAAATACTACCAATATATATACACTACCAATGAAAAAAAGAAAAAGTTTTAATACATCATCTAAAAAGTCCTATTCTCTATCTCCATCTACTGGGTGATTCTTGACAGCTAACAGTTGTTGACATATTTTCTACTTTTTCTAAATCTTCCTGGACATATCAGCTGTTTTCAAGGAAAGCTAAACCCCATTTCAGAAAAACACCCAAGGCTATTTCTCTTGAAAATAATATTTGGAGGAAAATCTCATTAGCCAACATTTTCATAAACACCTGAAGTTGCAGAAAACAGAATTTAGTGTTCTAAATGCAAGAGTATTTATTAAAAGAAATCTTACTGGCTTAGAGAATTAGAATTTCTTGTATACTTTCATTTGCATTGATGAAGTCCCCTATGTGTCAAATCTTTTGCAACTGTAAGGCTGTATCTGTATTAGTAATCAGTGTAACTCAGCAATGAATACAGCTAAACAACCGGTGCTGAGAATCCAGCATGTGCATTATATGCATTTTGTAATGTTGTACCCTGTCCCAGATATAAGTTCTGTGTACTGAAACCACATAGGCAGTTGAAATTCCTTTTCTGTTAAAATCACTTCTGGTAAAGTTTAATTTGAAAGATGTCTGGACCTGGAGACCATTCCACAGTGGGCACTTTAGCACAGTAAGTGAGGACAATAAAACAAATTACTTAAAATAAGCAAAAAGCACATGATCGGAAACAAAATGCTGATGTCAGTGCACAATGCAGTCTTGCTGACACCACTACCTGGGGAAGGCTGTGCAGCTACCAAGATATCCTTTGCCTTTTGACATTTGAAATTTGTTCATGTTTCCAAACGAGCCAAATCAAGTCAGCATTCTTGCAGTCCACATAACACAAACTGACAGTATCACATTCAGCATAAAATGCAGCAGTCACAGTCACACTCACTTAATATCATTGTCATAAAAATTGGAGCTCCACATTCATGAGCATTTTGGATGTAAAGTGGAAAACCTCCATTACATGTCTTCCTAACATTCAGAGTGTAAGCTTTCTGTTTACCAAGCAGCTGATTGGCTGACTGAAGCAGTTGTTTGGATGAAGAAGGGGTCACATTCTTGTTACCTCAGAATCTCCTGTTGAGATTCTGCAATTTTGCAGAAAGGAAACTCAGATTTATAGGGACAAATTCATAAAATTAGAAAGAATTGTTGAATTAAAACTGAGGGAAAAGATCAAAGCTGGGGATTCTCATGTCTGTTTGAAGTATTTGGTACTTAAGAGCTATTGAATAAACTACTTATACAGTGTGAATATGAACAGGAAATCAGCTTTTTGCTATTACTAGAACTTCATTTGCTTGCAGTCTGTGTCTTAATCTAGTGATCGTTCAGTTTAAGCGGTACACTTACAAAGTTAGAAAATACGATAATATATCTCAACCTTTGCATGCAAATTCCTCTAGAGTGACCTTTCTCTTTAAAAGTAAGAAAACCATTTTTCAGTCACCAAAAGCTAAGTAACTGAATCCAGAACTCACAGAGGCATGTATAATCGTGACTATCATCTATGTAGGTCACTCCAAAAGTAATGCTTCCTATTTTTTTCCATGCAAACTACAATAGATACAAAGAGCACAATAGCACTGTTTGACAAAGAAAATTCTCAACTACAAAATGCTATTTTTCAGCATAGTTGCTGCCTTTAGCTATGCATTTTCAGCAGTGACGGACAAGAGCTGAATACGAGGCCCAGTCTGTATAATAAGAGAAATCACTAAATTAGACTCTTTACTAACTTTTTTTTTTTAAGAAGTTGAACTACTTTTATACAAAGAAAATTGATTCAATACATTGAATATGTATTGGGTTTACATAGCAAAGGAGGAGATGTACCTCTCCATGTTTTGAATATCTCCAGAGAAGGAGATTCCACAACCTCTCTGGGCAGCTTGTTCCAGTACACTGCCACCCTCAAAGTAAAGATGTTTTTCCTTATGTCAATATGGAACTTCTTGTGTTACGGTTTCTGTCCATTGCCCCTTGACCTGTTGGTGAGCACTATAGAAAATAGCCTGGCCTCATTCACTTGGCAAACTTGCTTTTCAAAATTTATAAGCATTGGTAAGACCACATCTCAGTCTTCTCCGGGCTAAACAGTTCCAGGTCTCTGAACATTGCCTCGTATGGGAGATACTTCAGATTTTGCCATTCACTTCATTGAATCTTCAGTCTCATTTAACATACATTAACATATATTAATTCATATGTTTCTAATTATTTTTTTAATGTCTGACTTTTGGTGACCTTATTCATGTTCATAACATTTTGATTTGACTCTCTCCAGTAGTTCTCTGTCTTTCTTGAACTGGGGAGCCCAGATTTGGACACAGTACTCCAGATGTGGCCTCATCAGGGCAGATAAGAGGGGAAGGACAACCTCCCTTTACTTGCTGGCCATGGTTTTTTTAATGCACCCCAGAAAACCATTAGCCTTCTTGACCACAAGGGCACAATTCTCTTATCTGTCTTGGTGAGACCTTGCGTTTAATTAGTACAGTGCTCATATCTGCCTAAGCAAGGCTTTGAGAGCAAAAGATAGACTAAAGGAGGAAGAATGTGTTGGGGGGATCACACCATCACAAAAGCCAATTCAGGAATGAGCTTCAGGCCAGAGCTGAAGCCAGTGACCCATGTAGTCATCCATGCTGGAGAAGGCCTTTCTTGAAGGTCTGCGCCACGTGATATGGATCTATGTTGAAGTAGTTTTTGAAGAACTACAGCCTGTGGGATTACCATGTAGAATAAATTTTCTAAGGAGGAGACCCATGCTGGAATAGGGAAAGAGGGTAAAGATGAAGGAACTGCAGAGACGAAGTATTGTAGAGTGACCACTAACCTCATTCCCTGGATCCACTTGGAGGGAGGAGGTAGAAGAAGGTGGAAGTAGGAAAAATGGTTTTATTTTGCCTTTAGTTTATCACTGCTCTAGTCAATTAGTAATAGACATCTGATTACATTAATCTTTCCCAAGCCAAGTCTGTTTTGCCTGTGACAGTAATTTGTGAGTGATTTTCCTGTCCTTATGTGTCCAACTCACAAAGATTTTTTCATCATTTTTTCCTTTCTAGACATATAATGGAGACTTAAAGCACATGTGATTTTTCACCTAACAAAAAAAAAAAAGTACACAAGAAAAACAGAAACCTTTCTCTATACTGTTATTTCTTTGAACTTCTCTTTTCTCAAAAACTAGTGAGTAGCTTATTTTCATTTGCTTAACTCACCGGTTCCTTTGATTTTTTAAAGATTAATGAATATTGAAAATGCTGTCAGGTAGTTAAAAAATAACAAGCCCACAAACTTCTATCTAAAAACTCTCCTATGTATGTTGGTCATGCTTTTTCTTTTACCATTTCCCTCTGTATTCATTTCGTATTTGTCTTTCATAAATCTTTATCATCAGTTCTTTGGGTAGTCTACATTTACATATAATCTCTCTTTTTTTTTTTTTTTTTTGTCTCAGGAATTATCTCCATATACATATAGCCATGCTCTCTTTCTCTTTCGTGCTCCTCTTCAGAATTGCCAGACACAAGCAAGCATTTATTGAGACAATTTAACTGTTTTAATATTGGGGTAAGATAAATACCTGCAAAATGTAAAGGAGAATGTCAAAAGCAGATTTTAAAATATCACAATGTTTCTTCTTCAGTAAATGATATGGTAAAAAAGTTAGGAAGAATATTAAATTTCTCATAAGTCAAAAGTAGAAGGATTCCAAAACTGAAGAAAATCATTGTCTTAATTTGACAAAACCAAATAGTAATAACTAAATGTTTTTCCTCTATATGGATAATAAAACCTTTGAAACTAGCCTCAGTGACTTGAATACAAGTTCATTATATTTTATAATTATGTTCACTACAATTTATCCTCACTTGTAGCCTGGTACTTCATACTTAAAAGAACAATTATAGTTCAAGGTCAAGTTAAAAAACTATCTTTCCAAATGCTATCAACTGCATGTATTTAAGCAACATTAAAAACTTTTTTTTATAAGTGTGCTGCAAGTTTTTAATGTTGCTTAAATAAGAACTTGCAGCATACTTAAAAAAAAAAGAAAAGTGAAACAGATTGATTATCTTTGTTTATTGCAATCATCTGATGCCTGAAATACTTGTCAGGACCGGGGAATTTTCTTTGAAAAATCTCTGGAGTACAATAGAAAAAGAAAAACCATGAAATATTTTTCAAAAGTTTAGGAGAAGAGGAAAAAAAATGAGTATTTAAAACAAATTATATGGCATTTTAAGTGTTCATGCTAGACAGTTTTACATTTAACATATCCATTATTTCTACATATGGAAGATTAACAGACAGTTTCCGATTTTATCATTTTATTGTGTTTGTTGTTTTTTTTTGTCAGTATCATCACTTTCCTATAGGAGGACAAATGACTTCATGATATATACACAGGTTGAATTTCAAGATTTTCTGCAGAATCTATTAAATATTCAACATTTGGTTTATTTATGTGCAAGAAATGATTATCTATAAATTAAGTATTAATATTTATTCCAATAATCTACTTTCTAAATTAGAGGAAGGCTCTTTATTGGTTGGATTTACTAATTCCTGGGAATAATAGTGAGTCTCATCTTTCTCACTCTCTTTATTCCCTTTTTAATGGTTACCATAATTTATCAAGATGGAATATTGTCAGAATTTAATTAAGCCTCTCAACAATGCCATCTGTCAGGGTTAAAACAAAGTTATTTAGAGCTTACATCTGCCAACAGAAAAAAAATTATACTTGGCAACCTCTTTCACAGAAAATGCAAAACAAATAACATTAATTCAGTAAGATTCACTATTTTGATAATGCAAAATACTGAAATAAAATGTACTAAAATCTTTATTTCTTAGATCATCTGAACCATAGTTAGTTGTATGCATAACTTGTGCTGAGATGGTATCTTTCTGTTATGCTTCCTCCAGGATGAACATTCATCATATCCTTCACTTACACAAAGACACATTCATACGCCCCTTTTCTGTATTCAGATATAGTGGCTTTTTGGCATTTATGTGAAGATTGCACTGAGATATTTTAAAGGCCATTTTGGTGCAGCTAACAACTTCACGGGTCTTCCTGAAGTTAATGGACTTAGAAACATTCCCACAACTTTGGTTTGAGTTTCTCAGGGCCTCCCTTTTGCAGTACATTAATGAATACTGTACAGGCTGAGCAAGTAGTTACCACTACTCAATATAATTCTCCTATACTGTTTTCAAGATCGTGTACTTCGGACAATCCTAGATACTTTCTCATCACACACTAACACATACCCTTAGACTGAAATTATTTGAGTATTACTTCTCAGGGCTAATAAACTGATTTTATACTATTTAATACTTTTGTGCAACTCCTCCTTTCCTATATTATAATACATGGTTATAGATGCCTTAGATGTACCATGTGGGACACAGAAAAGACCTGTGTTATGTTCTATGTAGAGATTCAAATACACATGAAAATAGTTTGAGACACAGTTTTCAGGAAAAAAAACGAGGTGTTGAAAAATCTGCAAACCCAGATTTGTATTACATTTTGACTTCAGAACAGAATGTGATGAAATCAGGAGTGCTTATAAAAGCCAATGCTTGACTGTCTTCTTGTAACAATAAAAAATATTAAGAAGAAGAAACAATTGAACAGTACATTAAGTAGATCAGCCGATTCTTGTCCAATAGTGATGTAGTAGTATTTTGCTACACCAACATTTGATACCTCCAATTTCCATATTAGTGACAGTAAAAGGAATGTTATAAGAATTGCACTGTTGTCATAATTTGGAAGGAGAAAACATGATATTAAAAAAATGTGTGCACGAGCCAAACGTGAAGAGGTGTGCTAGATTACAAACCTTGGAAATGCACACAAGGAATGCAGATTTATGAGAAAAACAATCTGAAAGTTGTCGTTCATTGTGAAAAAAAAAAATACAGAAATTAAAGTGCTGAAAAGCTGTACAGGACATCAAAACTCCCTACTGTCAAAATATTGAGAAGATGTTAAAACTTGCAGATAAAATGAATGTTGACGCCTCATGGGAATGTCCGGATTCCTTCAGGGAAGGTCTAAAATGTACAAAAGTGACAGCAACTGCCTGAGAAGTATAGATTAAATTTTTTAATGAACAAAGTTGAATTAGTATATAATAAACAGCTGTAGTGATGGTGAGAATCCTGTCTTCACAAGTGCAGAATTTTTTTTGCTGACAGCAACTGAGAAGAAAGTAAGCTTCATGCTTGAAGTACAAAATTTGTACAAGCATATTTGAAACACAGTACTCATTTCACCTTCTACTGAAAAAGATCTGCAGTTCTGTGAGAGTTACAGTAGAATTCTAACTTGACTAGACTTACAAATGAATGCCTAAAAATTTTTGTTGTTCATTTTTGTATGTATGTTCATAAGACCAGAAGTGTAATATTAAAATGTAGAGGGAACTCAGAAGAGAAGAATAAACCAAAGAGGATGTCTTGTCTTTTGTGTTCTTTGAAAGCTGATCATTTGCTCTTAGTTCAATCTCAGCCTGGCAACAAAGTTTCTTTTTTTTTCTGTGTTGGATTTTAGAAAATTTCTTCTGTTTCCTAGGAATTCTTTATTTCTGACACTTCTACCATTATTTTCAACAGTATTTAAATCTTTGCTATGTTTAATACCCAGGAAATTTCTTATCTGTTGCCTAATTTTTCCTTTTTAAAGTAAAATAATACATATAGTGTCATACAAACAAAACAACGCAGGTTGAAAAAATTAGTCTGTTGTACAATAGAATATTTTCCATTTTCCCCAGAAAGTTTCGTTATATTGAGAAGCCCAGTAAACAGGCCTCACAAACAAGATCTCTACAATTAGCTCAGCAGCCATTTGTTGTTTGCAGAGACGGGATTCTGCATCTGTTTACTCTTTCCTGATCAAGGCGGTCCTACATCTTCAACCCTTTTCTGCTGATGACCTCCTATGCAGTTGCAGAGTGGTTATTTCATTCTTGCTAGAAATTGCAACAACCATAACCAACAAAAAGAGATTTGGTGATAAACTTGTCAGAGCAAAGAGACTGAAGGCATTGCTTGTGATGTAATGGTACTGCCAACCCAGCAGTAATGCACCACAGACTACAGTCCTGTATGGCACTAAGTAGAGTGACTCAGAAAGTGGGTATCTTTGCCCAGCCTGTTATGGAAGGCTTCAAACTAGGCTTGCTGGGGGAAGTTAAGCAAAGGCTAGAGTGAGCATTAAGGAGACGTGCTAGGAAAGCCTCCCTTGAGAAAGTAATATGTGTAGGAATGTACCGTGAGTGACTGTACACAGTGGGAGTGTACCATGATTAATAGACAAGAGGAATTTAAAAGTGCACACATGATCTCAAAGGTATGATCCCACTGAGATTAGAAGAGTGAGAGAATAGTTTGCATGACTGCAGAGCTGTGATGTGTCTAGATTTTTCAGATAGGACAGGTCAGGGAAGAGAAGAGCAGGATTTGCATTTGAACACAGGAGAGACTCAAGTATACAGAGCTCTGTTTGGGAATGGCTGGTTAATTAGCTGAGAGCTTATTGGGTGGCAGTAAGAAGGGACATGAAAAGACTGAACATGGTCAAGTGTCTGTTACTTAATGCCTGATCAAGAAAGGAATAAGCCACTATGGAAAAGCATACAAGGCTGACCTTGGATGGAGGACATTAACCATATCAATATTTTCTGAGGGGCATTGTAGCGAAGTATAAACAATATAGGAGATTTTTGGAAAGCATAGAAATCTTACTGAATGGAGAACAGTTCTGCAGGAAAACTTGTAGTATAAACAAATCAAGAGTGTGTCCTTGTAACAGTGAAGATCAACAGCATCTTGAGCTGTACTAGTAAGTGTGCACCTAGTAGGTTAAAGGAACAGATTATTCTCCTTTGCACACATAAGAAATATGTGTAACACTGTTCAGTTTTGTATGGGATCCATAGAAGAAAGACACTGAAATACTGGAGTGAGTCAAGAAGATGGGCACATAGGTATGCAGGGGTCTGAAGAACATGAGAGTCTTACAGAGATAGATTTGCTCAGCCCAGAGAAGAGTTGACTCAGGGGAGGATTGTGTTGCTGTTGTCAGCTGCTTAGTGGGAGGATACAAAGGAATTGGAAACAAACTCCCCCAAAATATTTGGTGATAGAAGAGACAACAAACACAGACTGAAGACAGAATTTTCAGTGAAGATACTAGCAAAAAGGATCTACGTAGTGGAGTGTAGTTAAACACTGGTTCAGGTTGTCTGAAGAGAGGCTTTGAAGTCTTAATTGCCTGACACGCTAAAAGGTTTACTGTCCCTAAGCAACAATATCGAGGTTTGAAATTGATCCTGCTTTTATTGACATTGAGACTGTTGTTCTCTAGAGCACCCTTCCATTTGGAATTATTTTATAATTCTGTGCTCTTTTAAAGAGCAAGTGAGAGAAAGTCACACAGCACTGTTGAAAGGGGGAGAGCTTGCCCCTTTCTGTTAGGATCAACTGAACTTAAAGAGAGCGTTCAAGAAGAGAGAACAATCTGAAGCAGACAAAATTAACAGACGTGGTAGATGAGAGTGCCACCTACCCCCAAACAGAGATACATGGAGGATAAAATGAAGAGTTAGCTTGTCCTCAGTGGAAAATTTCCTAGGACCAAAAGAGGATACGCAGAACTGACTGTCAGGCAGGAATTAATCTCTTCTCATTGGCAAAAATCCTAGAAGAAATGATCATGAAATCGTAGAATGGCTCGGGTTAGAAGGGACTTAAAAAATCATGTAGTTCCAATCCCCCTGCTGTGGACAGGGTTGCCAACCACTAGATCAAGCACTAGATCAGGTTGCCCAGGGCCTCATCCATCCTGGCCTTGAACACCTCCAGAGACAGGGAGTCCACAACCTCTGCTGGCAGCCTGTTCCAGCACCTTATCAGCCTCTCACTGAGAAAAACTTCCCCCTGACATCTAATCTGTATCTCCCTTCTTTTAGTTCAAAACCATTCCCACTTGTGCTACTTGTTACTATTTGCCCATGTGATGGGAGACCATGTCAAAGGCCTTGCACAAACCCAGATAGATGTCATCAGTTGCCTTCCCTTTGTCCACTGATGCTGTCACTGCATCATAGAAGGTCACCGCATTGTTAGGCATGATCTGCCCTTGGTGAAGTTGTGCTGACTGTCTCAGATCACCTGAGAAGGTTCCTTAACATGCCTTCCAGGAGGATCAGTTCCATGATCTTCCCAGGCACAGAAGCGAGGCTCATCAGTCTGTAGTTCCCCAGATCTTCCTTTCTCCTTTTCTTAAAAATGGAAGTGACATTTCCCTTTTTCTAGTAACCAGGGACTCAGCCTGACAGCCACAACTTTCCACATAATATAGAGAGCAGTGTGGCAATCACATCAACCAGCTCCCTCAGGACCCTGGGATGCATGTCATCTGGTCCCATAGACTTGTGCACATTCAGCCTCATGAGGCAGTCTAGGAATTGCTCTGTTTTTAGAGTGCAGGGATTTTTCTCCCCTACCTCCCAGGTGGAAGCTCAGAGATGAGAATTTCAGGGATGTGAGAGGCACAAATTTCCTGGCTGCCAGTGAAGACTGAAGCTAAGAACTCATTGAGTACCTCAGCCTGCTCCATGTCTGTTGTAGCTGGTTTGCCTTTCTCATTTATCAGAGGAAGTACTCTGTCTTTGGCCTGTCTCTTCCAATCAATGTACTGATAGAGTCCATTCTTGTTTTTTACATCCCTTGCCAAGTGTAGTTCCATCTGTGCCTTGGCTTTCCTGATATTATCACTGCATGTTCTCTTGTACATACTTGAAAGGACAATGCAGATAGAAAAGAGCCCAACTAATGTTTTAGATAGTAGCTTAGAATAGATTTATTTTAGGAAAAAGAAAAAAAAAGAAAATAAAAATAAAGAAGAAGGAAATAATTATGTAGTCTAACTTATAATAAACTACTATTAATTTATTATTAATTAATCCCTGATGGAATTCAGCCCAAAATACAAAGGCAGTTAGAGGATATTAAAGCTGGACCCCTTGCAAAGGTTTTGAAAGCCTGAGGACTGTGCTGACTGGAAGGTAGTCACTGTTGTACTCATCTACAGAAAGGTCATGGGAAAAGACCCAGGAAACTACAGGCCTGTTAGTCTAACCTCAGTTCCTGGGGGTAATAGTAATTATAATAATATCTAAATCTCTCCGTCTTTACATATTTTTACAAAAACAAGTGATACACCACACAATTGCTCATCACCTGCCACCTGATGTCCAACCAGTCCCTGAGCAGTGGTGAGCTCCTCACAGTTCATATGATATCATATGGTTTGGAATATCCCTTTGTTCAGTTTAGGTCACCTGTCCTGGTCCTGTCCCCTGCCTGCTCCTTATGCAACTGCAGCTAGAGAAAGCATAAGGATAGGAATTTCTATCATCTCCTAAGTTTCTCTTACTTTTAAAGTTTCATAATAACATCCATCAGATGTAGATGCAGGCACCTTAGGAAAGTACACACCTCAAAATATGCATGGAAAACAATTTTCCTAGAACAGAAGACTCATTGATTTTCAGCTTTTGAAAGAAGTTTCATTAAAAGTAAACTCTCCAGACAAAATTATTTCAGTTTCACTAATAAAATAAATTGATATTAAAAGGATAGATATTGTAAACTCTATTTTCCTTCCCTTTCCTTCCCTTTTCTTCTCCAGAATTTCTTTAAAGGACAAAATCTAGGAATTTCAGGGAAATCACTCTGAATAAGTTGGAATCTCCCATGTTTCAGTGCCTTAAATTTAAAAATCCCTTACAATTAGTTAGTATTTTTCTTTGCAAAATAATTGAAGCATCCTATACAATATGATCCTGAAGATGTAAAATATTTTATCAGATATTTACAGTTATTAAGTTAGTTATTATTTTTTCAATCTCCTATCTAAGGACATGTTGCATAAAAACAGTTCCTATCAAAAAGTTGACTGAATTTTGTAGTCTGTCTAAGCTGTATTTCAGCTAAAATCAAAAGTATTTTTATTTCTCAGGGCAGCGGAGTTGCTTTTTGTTGTTGTTTCTTTCTTTCAAGAGAAAGCATGACCACTAGATGGCATAGGTGGATAGTTTTTAAAATATACAAATTTCATGAAGAAGCTGTGGGTTTTTCTGCTGCAGTTATTTGGTTGATTGGGGGGGGAGGGGGCTCTTTTTTTTTTTTTAAGTTATGGGGAAAGGGGTAAATAATATTTCCCGTTACCTAAATAAATAAATAAATAAATAAATAAATAAATAAATAAATAAATAAATAAATAAATAAAAATTACCTTCAGTGTTGAAAGCAGAAGAGTTTGTAAGATATTAATATTGGGGATTTTTAAATGATTGTTGTACTTAGAATTTTATATGCTGGGACATGTGACGAAGTTTCAAATTCTCACCACTACTTTTTAAATCAGGAAATTATCTCTAATCACTGCATACTTGCTGTTATTATGTGAGGAGAACACAAACAGATCTATAACAATGTCTCAAGTGTTTACTAAAATCTGTTTTCTTCCAATGTATTTTCATTTCCATCTACACACATCATTTAAGTGGATAAAACTTACTCATAACAAACTTTAATGGGAACAGACTAGGACTCTTTCTATTACCTGAAAAAGAATTAAAAAAAAAAAAGTGCATATCCAGCTTTATTTTGAGAGCTAATACAGAAAACTAGAATAAGATCTATTTTGTCAAAACAATATCTGCCTCATTTCATTTCAAAAAACATTGTTGAAGTGTTAAAAGGTTTCCTGGTACAAATAATGAAATGTGTTCAACTTCTTTACATTATAATTAGATTGGTTTACTAAAGCAAAATATGTGAGTTAAAAATGTTATGACTATTTCTCCTTGCACTAAATATATCACTCCAGGCACAGGAACTTTTCCAATATTTATAAAATATGTATTAGTTCGATAGAATGCATCTTTTTCTGTTACAAAAGCAAATGGACAGACAACAGAAATACTAAATTTATTTGCTTCTTAGCAAACATTTTAGAGGAAAAATGCTAAGCTTCTCTTAATATTTGTCCAATGATAATTGGACTTTTGCCACCGAATGACTATTTTAGTTCTGGATCTGAGTATATTATACATAGCAGAGATACGACAAACACGGGTAGTCATGGTTTAATAAACAATAGCCCTTATGTTAAATGAGACTAAGGAAAACTATTCTGCAACTTTAACACTCTACAGAAACAGAGAAGAAATCTAATAGAATAGGTCTAGCTAGATAAAAAGGTTTGACTGCAACAAGGCAGTTCCTGTATTGTTGCCCTCAACTATTGACTGCCCTCTCTGTCACAAAGATATTTAGACTGGTATGACCAATGAGAACAGAACCACTCTTCTTCCACCATGATTACTCTGTTTACTCAAATGATTCAGGTGCATACAGGCTTAAGTAATGAAGACTGATGGAAAAAAAAGCATCAGTCACCCACATTTTCCTTAGTGAAATTTTCCATTAGATAACTGTAAACAGAAACTAAACAATCTCAAGCCAAAGCATGCCTAAACAAATATTCATACTATGCACTGTCAAATGAATACAAAGTATATGATCTTGTACTGGCTATGGAAAAACTTCTGTTTCTTGTGCTGCAACTCAGATAAGATGGACATACTCAGATCCATGATGTTGGGTGGAATTCATCCATTGGTGATGAAACAGCAGGCCAATGTGATTGTAAAATACAGAAAACTGTGGTTACTGAGGAGATCATAATGAGTAAGGGAAAATAAAAAGAGAGAGAAGTGGAAATGAAAACAAATGTTATTTTTATCTTTGACAATGTCACAATGTCAAGAAGGACTTGGGGAATTTAAAGACTATCAGCTGCACCTTAGTCTGTTTATAATTTCCAGGAAAGCGATGTATTTCTCTGACACAATAGGGTCTCAGAATTTTGTTTGAACTTAGCCTGAGCTGGGTTTAGTTTGTTTTAGCTGTGACAACAGCTGAATAGCAGTCAGTGAGCTAAATACTGCTGCCTAAGAAGTTTTAGCCTAGCTTCATTAATACCGTATCATACAGTAAAAGTCAAACAAACTGATATGGTCACTGAGTAACAAACATTAGCCCTTTCTGTTAACAGTACCTGAGGAAGCTATTGTGTTACTTTAAATAATAGTTATGCAGTGAAGATTTTCAAACTTGAAACAGAAACTGCTGGCTTAAAAACAAGTATATTTTGTGTTAAGAAAACATAAAGATAATCCCAAAAATAGACAAGTCAAGAAGGAGAGACTTTGTCAGCAGCATTAATACCTCCCAGTGAAGAATTCAGTACAATAATGATCAATCTCAGCTTTTCTTGAGCCTAGATTGCTGCTGAAAGAATCAACAACAGATGAAAGAAAAAGATTCCATTAAGTTTTGAATAAACAATTTTAAGTACAGCATTGATTAGTCCTTTTTTCTATAATAATTACATAATTTGATCTACAAGTGCTAGTCCAACTACAAGAAAACTTGTAATGCCTCATAAATCATGTAGCCATCATTTCATTATAGAAGGCAATTACATTAGTCAAACAAATACTATTATGTAGTTTTTATTAATACTCAATTAACATTAATAATATTTTTGTCCAAGTCTGTTGACTTCTACGATGAAATGACTGGCTATATGAATAGTGAGAGTGACTGATATACTTTACTAAGCTCTATGCTACCATCTTCTTCAGTATTCTTATTTGTAAGCTGATTAAGTGTGGGCTGGATAAATAAACTGCCAGGTAGGTTTGTTGTTGTTTAATCCGGCAGACACCACAGAGTTGTTTATTCACTCCTCACTTCCAGTGGGATGGTAGAGAGAATGGGGAAAAAAAATAAAAATGGTAAAACACATTGGTTAAGATAAAGACAAATTAGTAAAAGAAAAGGAAGGGAAAATAACAGTCAGGATAGTATATATTTACAAGTGTTGCACAGTGCAATTGCTCACCACTCACTGATGCTCAGACAGTCCTTGAGCAGTGGCTGCCCCCCCACTCCTCAATCAACTCCCTCCATTTTTTATATTTCTACGTGACTTCTTATGGTATGGAATGTCCCTTCGTCAAGTTTAGGTTAGCTGTCTTGCCTATGTCCTCTCAATTTATTGTGCATTCCAACACCTTCACTGACAGAACAGTACAAAATGCTGAAATGTTCTCGGCTCTGCACAGCATTACTTAGCAACAACTAAAACTTTGATGTGTTATCAACATTGTTTTTCTCCTAAGCACAAAATACAGCATCATACCAGCTATTAGGAAGAAAATTAGTTCTATCAGATGAAACACTATTAATGTTTGTAAATATGTAAAGAGTGAGTGTCAGGAGGATGGAGCCAGGCTCTTCTCAGTGATGTCCAATGACTGGACAAGGGGCAGTGGGTGCAAGCTAGAACATAGGAGGTTCCACATAAATATGATAAAAAACTTCTTCACAGTAAGGGTAACAGAACACTGGAATAGGCTGCCCAGAGAGGCTGTGGGGTCTCATTCTCTGGAGGCATTCAAAACTCACCTGGATGCATTCTTGTCTGGCCTAATCTAGGTATTCCTGCTCCACCAGGGGGATTGGACTAGATGATCTTTCAAGCTCCCTTCCAATCCCTGACATTCTGTGATTCTGTGACTGTGAAACCAGTACAGCTACATACCCAGGTCAAGGAGCAGTGAACAGCATCTTGAAACCCAGGTACTGACCACTAACAAAAAGAACATCCCAGAAACATCTACCAGGTTCCACATGCTTGGGCAACCTGATCTTGTAGGTGGCAACACTGCCCACATCAGAGGGGTTGGAATTAGGTGATCTTCAAAGTCCCTTTCAAACCAAACTACTATATGATTCTATAAAAATAGTGTTGAACTACTGTAGTGTTTTACTGTTACTGTTATTGTTACCTATTACTGGAAAAAGAAGAGCTAAGAGGCTGTCAAAGGCTGGCAACCGAAGAAGTTTCTGAAATCCTGCATACAAATATAATGAGATCAGAATAGTTTGGAAAAGATGTAATGAACAACTATCCAGGTTTCTATTTCACAACATCTTTCTTACTGAAGGTTAAACACAAAACATTTCAAGGTTATAAATCTTGGCTTTATATTTCAACAGGCATGGCTTACTTTATAATTTCTCCAGTTGAAATATTACATCATGTCATTTACCAACATATCAAAACATATCAATAATTTAAGAATCTATAACTACTCAAAAGTACATAATAATCATTTATCTGGCTTTGAAGTCTTTTAATAGCCAGTGGATTATCATACTTCAGTTATTATTCCTATGTTGAAAATATGAAATGGAATCTATAAATTTGCAAGATATCTTAATTAAGGTTTAAACTGAAATAGTTTTTAAAGATGCAAATTCCATATTTTTTTCCTGCTAGCTTGAATTTGTATGTACATCAAAGCTCAATTAGATTATTTTTTTTTCCCCAGGGAAATATGAAGAAATATCATCAAAAGCTTAAATAGCTTCTTGTTTACAAGAAAAAGGGGGAAAAAAAGATTGTTAAAAATTATGGGGTCAGAAGTGGTTCTTGATTATCTTTCTCTATCTCTTATTTGATTTTCCTCATGAAAATATTTAACTCGCTGTCTAATCTACTTTAGATATCCTTTTCCTCACCACTGGGAAGATACCTTATAGTTAGGAAGAAACCTTGTAGCTAACATTGGATGAAACTTTCAGTGGAAAAAGAAGTACAGAAGATACATAGGTGTATCATATGCAGTGCAATCCCAGAAGGAATCTTCTCTTTAAAACAAATGTACTGTTTTAAAATCAAAGATGGAAAAAGTAAAAGTAATTGTATATAGTGTAACTAGATGTTGATTGAGAGCAATTCCCTCTTTCTTTTGAAACCTCATATCCTAATCTATCTATATGTAGCACGTATCAGTGAGGCAACTGCTATGTCATGGACAATAATAATCTTCCTAGATAATAAGCCAACAAGCCTATGTAAATAACTTTCTAATTTAGGTATACAAATATATGTTCTCTTTCATGAACTTAAACAATTTGACTTTCCCTCTTCCTCACTTTCGTGTCTAGGAAAACTTCAAATTGACATTGTAACAAAATTTGGACAGCAGGTTTTGTTCTAAGGATACAAAAAAAATGCATAAAAGGCATTCAAGGACTTGTTCTGTTTCTGTTCTTCTGGTTAAACTATTTCATTATTTATAAATGATCATTTATCTCTTTGGGTGGTCTTCTTTCACAACCACAGGTGCAATTAACTACGGATAACACGAGCTCATTTTTCCCACAGAACTATTGACACACAAGGCAGAAACAAATTTCTGTCATATCTTTGTTGCTTAATTTAAAAAATGAATAAAGATTATAATCACAGATATTTATTTAATTATAATCAACTCTAATTTTCATTGCCATGCTCATACTTAGGTAGATGGCTTTCATCACTGTCATTGTGGGTGGTTTTTAATATTTAGGTTTTGTTATTTGATCTGCAGTAATCCAAGTAAAATAATAACTATATGAACACCTGGTAAATGGGTGGAGTATTTCTAGCAAACATGTCCAGACTACTGATTCATTGCATTACTGTAACTCTTAATGAACTTATCAAAATATTATGAGCATGAATAAGATCATCAATACTCAAACATTTAATAGGTAAGCAGAAACATATATATTAATATATGCCAAATGAAACTGCAGATTCAGTGAAGTGAATGGCAAAATTTGGAGCATCTCCCATACAACCTGGGACTCTTCAGCCTGAAGAGAAGATTGAGAGGGGATTTCATCACTGCTTATAAATATCTAAAGTACAGGAGTCCAGCGGATTCGGCCAGATCTATTCAGTGGTGTCCAGCAACTGTAAAAAGGGGAAATTGGCACAAACTGGAATGAAGGAAGTTCCATCTGAAGATGAGAAAGAATTTATTTACTTTGAGGGTGATAGAGCATTGGAACAGGCTGCCCAGAGAGGTTGTGGAGTCTGCTTCTCTGGAGATATTCAAGACCTGCCTGGATGCTTTCCTGTGCAACCTGCTCTAAGGAACCTGCTTTAGCAGGAGGGTTGGACTTGATCTCCAGAGGTTCCTTTCAGCCCCTATGATTCTGTGAAAACTTACAAAGATTTCTACATATCCAAAACATGAAACTGTTCTAATCTGAGATTAATATTTGCATAATAATAAGTCTTCATCATGTATTCTATTTGTTTCATGAGATAAGAATATTTCTTAAATATATAGACAGAATGGCAATGATTTCTGATGTTAATGTGATGCTGCAATTCAGTTTGACATGTTATTTGGCAGCTGTGAAAAAGATGTTGAGCCCTGAGAACAAACTTAGCCTTGTTGTTCATGCCAGGGGTCACCTATTTACAATTTTCATGTGCACATGATTATTATTTTTGGAATAAATAGAAATTAAGATGTTAACAGGAACTGATGCCAGATGACCTTTAACATATCTTTTCTCTTAGACTTGTCATGTTATTGGATAGATTTCACTGCTTTAATAGAAGTAGTATATTTCTTGAGATAGGTTTTGAAATTTTGCCAAAAAAAACCAGTCAGAATTGGAAACTAATTAAAACAGAAAATCTTTAAGTGTGTAAGAAGCTCTTACATAGAACTTACAAAGTAATATGCTTCATCAACATATAAATCAAGTTGGTAAGATTTCTTATTACTCTCCTCAAGGTTTCCAGTTCTATTTTCTTAACTTTTTCACATTATATTTGAACTAAGTTCCTGATCATTTATTTGAAAATATTTCCCGTCTTCCTTGCTGCTCTCCTCCATCAATTTGGTACACTGCATTAATCATTAGAGGAAACAAGTAAAGACATTTTAAAGTGGCTAAAATACAGAACTGTTAACTAAACATGAGTTGGGAACTGCGTGAAGGCTTGAGTTTGTACAGACATTTATGTGAATCTAAAATATAATATTTTAAATTAATGATAATTATTGTCTAGTAATTTTTTGTATTTTGTGGATGAAAGTTTTCACCAAAAAAAAAAAAAAAAGATTTATCATTTTCTCCTTCTCCAGTAAGTTGGGAATATTGTCTGAATTAATAAAAGTAATATTTAAATTTTATGAACAACACAAAAAGAATTATTTTTGTTCAAAATCTATTCTTTTTTTAGTTTAGGAATTCTTCCATGAGAGGGTGATATTGAGCTATAAATCTAAAGCAATCATGTCTGCCTTCACTTTAATCTATGTAAATTATTTTGAACAATAAAGATTCCAAAACTTTCTATTTTTTCAAATACTTACTTAAAAGAGGTCAAGGACACTGCAAGGTCTTCAAATAAATACAATTTAAATTTTCAAAATTAATAGAGAAAAAAAACCCCACTTTTTTATTCCCTCCTTCTCACCAAAATGACAAACATCAATATGTGAGTCATAATAATCTGATTATATATTATCTATAAATATGTGCATTAAAGAAGAGAACAAATAATTAATACACCATTTTAAAAAGTCATTAAGGATGGCTTTTTTTTTTTTGTTTGTTTGTTTGTTTTAATGATTTTCCTGACATAAAATTTTGGCCAGTTACAGAGAACATTACAGATTATGAAGAACCTGTGCAGATGGATCAGCATTCTCTTCATTAATGAGCAAACAGTTTTTTGCAGAATTTAAATTTATTTCTCACTGATTTGCACTTAAAATCTGAGCTCTTCCACATGATATCTTTATGATGCAGGATCACAAGTGCAAACACATTACACTGTTCGAAGAAAAAAGTTTTCTGTACTCTGAATATCTCTTATTATCACTTATGCTGGGGTTCAGAATGTTATGATTTCTTTTTCTTGTTTGGTCAGGTGTTATAAAATTGAATAATAATAAATATCACAAGTTGTTACTGTGAAAGACATGAGCATACTTAATTTTGGCATATTAGTTAATGACACACTAATGTGCCAGTTGTTTATATCGCACCTACTGTTCAAGAAAGACTGACAAATTGATGTATTTTCAATAGCTGTAGGATGGAAAAAGTCTTCAGTAGAAATTAATGGATGTTGTTCCTATAATGAAATGCTTCATTATTAATCTCATTTAGTTTTCAGCAATTGAACCTCAATCAATGTCACCTGGAAAAAATTACACTCAGTTGGATAAAAACAAGATAACACATAGCCACAACACTTGTTTTTAAAATCATATAACACACATCTGTCTATGTATGTGACAGTCTTTGTACAGATCTAACTTTTAATTTCCCACATTAAATTATTTTGCTCTGCTGCTAACAGTGAAAATTCAACCATTTATGATTATTTATTAGAACTGATTTATTATCTATTTAAATAATAAATGAAGGCATTAGCTTTCAAGATCTTGAATAGTTGATACTTCCACAATTAAGAAAAAAACATATAGTTAAACACAGCTCTTAAATGTTGAGTCCACTGTACGGTGGCAAGTCAAAATGTTGGATACCCATGGTACATTTTTGTGAAAGTATATCTGTTTAATCTTGAGACTAATGATTACTTAAGGAATGTTTGTGTTCATGCTGAATGGCTGTGAAGATTATCAACTATTTACTAAGATAGAGAAAAGAAAAAAAAAGAAAATTGTTATGACTATATACGCATGTAAATGTATGTAAAATGTGATGCACAAGCAACTGCTCACCACCCCCTGACCAATGCTCAGTTAGGTCCCCAAGCAGTGAAGAAATGAGATGCACTCCCACCCCCTTCAAACTCCTTCAGCCTGACGTCATATAGTATGGAATATCCCTTTGTCCAGTTTAAGCTAGCTGTCCTAATTCCATTTCCTCCCAGCACCTTGGGCGCTTTACTGTGAATGACCTTGGCTCTATACAACACTGGCTAGCAGGCAACTATAAATATTGATATGTCATCAGTATTGTTTTTCTCCTAGAACCAAAACAGCATCCACCATACACTGAAGAAAACAATCCTGTCCCTGCTGAAACTAAGACAATAAAGTAGCATTAAGCGAGCTTCTTGATTTCTCCAAGTTAACATCCCATGGCTTGTACAACATGAACTATTTTATGCTGACAAGATATTTTAGTGCTATATGCTGTTTTCAGATAATGAAAGTGCTATTCTTATAGCAACTTGATAAAGAAACCACATAACATTACACAGAATCATAGAAGGAATCATAGAATGTCTTGCTTTGGAAGGGATCTGAAAGATCATCTGCCAGCCACTAGCTCAGGCACATCAGGTTGTGCAGGGTTCCATCCAACCTGACCTTGAACATCTCCAAGGATGGGGCATTAACAGCTTCTCTAGACAACCTGTTTCTGCCTCACCACCCTACAGTAAAGAATTTGCTCCTAACATCAAATCTACATAGGTCTCTGTCTTGTTTCAGATATTGAAAGTGAAGTGATTCATGCTGTATAACCGGAGTGAGACTAAGACAAAAAAAAGGTCAAATGTTGTTCTCCCAGTTTACTACAAATTCACAGTTAGGATGATGGGGAAGGGAAGGTGGGTGATAGTGAAAAGACAGGAAATAAAAGCAAGAGTTCTTTATAGAAATAAAGAAGTAATCACCACTATGGATTCCAGTGGCATTCCATTGGCCTGAGGTTGTCTTCAGGTTGATGAGGAGGAATCTCTCTCTTTCTCTCTTTTTCTTTTCTTCCCCTTTCTCTCCTTTGAACAGTCCTTTATACTGTGATGTCAGTCTTGGGTTCCTAGGAAACGGCACGTGTTTGTGTGCGCATCCCCTCTCAGGTGTTCGGTCTCCTTCAAGGACCACTCTCCAGGAGGTTGCTTGGCCATATCTTGGACCCTGGCAGAACAGGTCTTATCTTCGTTGTCCCTAGCAATCATGCATAGGCATAGGTAGGACTGGCAAGACAGGAAATAGCTGTGGGCCTACGTGTAAACCTTGAGACAAAGAGTGCTAAATGGCTCATACAAACTTTGAGATAAGGGTTCTCAAAGCAAACTGTCAGTCCAAAACAGCGTCTCACAGTCTCCAAAAGTATGTCTATTTATTTCCACAAAAACTAAAAGAGATACAAAGAACACAATAACACTATTTGACAGAGCAAACTCTCAGCTACAAAACACTATTTTTCAACATAGTCACCACCAGTAGCCATGCATTTTCACCAGCGCTGAAAAAGAGCCTGCATGTCATACTAGTAAAAATCTGCATGTCTGTCCAGAAAATGGCTTAATTTTTACCTTGCTATTTCCACTGCTGTAACACACCACAGCCTTACTGTGCTCACATCCACTGCTTGGTCTCTATAAACATTCAGTAAGTATCAATGAATGTCAAGGGGCACCAGTTTTTCTGCATGGAGGAACTTGATTCCACATTTTTCCTTCATATGCACTTCCATATCAGATGCCATTTTGTCAGACTACCCTTCTGCAGCCATCTGTTGCATGGCATTACTTTCAGAGCAGTCCTTGCTCTGAAAGCACTCCCCTCTTTCAGTTTAAAACCATCCCCCTTTGTCCTATCACTATCAGACTGTGTAAAAAGTCAGTTTTGATCATGTTTATAAGCTTCCTTTAAATACTGATAGATCACAATGAGAGCTGAATTGAAGAAATCGATGTGTAGAAAAGCAGTTTTGTTACCGTTAAGCAAGGTATTCTTTATTAGCAGGGCTGGGTTTGCATCGAGATAACTCTCCAAGCATGCTCCACCAGTTGATCATTCGTGAACAGGTTATGTTTTCACATGTATTACATATTCATTACGTTCCCAAATTCATTATTGTATCCACTCCCAGTAATTGCCCAATAGACTTAGCCTTATTTGGCAAACTTCAATGTCATCTAGCCTTATAACACCCTGATGTTCCACTGTCAGTCCACTGCTAGTCCTTGGGGGAGTCGTCTACTTCCTCCCAGCACTCCTTTTGTCCCAAAGATTGCTGTGGAATGCAAGGACAATCGGAGAAGTCTCCGTGCACACACAGATAAGGAAGACAAAGAGGAACATCTTGATGCTGTCACATTTTAGGCCTTCTGTTTTTGTTTCTTTTGCCTTGTTAAAGCAGAACAGCCTTCCAACATGTCTCCCCATCTACAATACTACCTCACAGTCATCATCCACAACATCTAAAGACTACAGTGATGTTGCAAGCAAGCATTAACAGAATATTTTGCCTAATTACTTCTTCAAGTCAGAGCTCCCCAAAACCCTCACTTCTGCAGGCTGAGCAAGCCCAGCTCCCTCGGCCTTTCTTTGTAGGAGAGTTGCTCCAGCCCTCGGATGCTCTTCATAGCCTTCCTCTGGACCTATTCCAACAGCTCCATGACCTCGTACAAGACTGAGTATATACCAATTATTATATTATGAGATATAGTAATCTAACTCTGAGGATTATATTACAGTCAGGTGATTTTCATAAAATTCTGAACCTGCAGGACAAATACAGAATCAATGAGTTTCAGAGAGATCTGTATAGATTTTCTCATTTGCCTTTCTCACTCAAGCAGGGTCAAGTTGTGTAGGACTATTTTGGTTTTGACTATCTCCAAATATGGAGATTCTATAGCTATAATGAGCATTTTGCTCCATGGTCTGGCCACCCTCACTTCAGTCACTGCAGAATGAAAAAGCATTTTGTGAACTGGTGTTCACACAACCATAGACTGAGGGCTTCGGTTCTAAAAGGATAACAATCACTTTTGCATTACGATTTCTTTTTTTGCTAACTCTGATAGTCTTTGACGTTAAACACGCAACAGATTTTGCTATGCTTATATGGCTGGCAGAATAAAATAGGTGGCATCCTTAAAGGAAAAAGAATATTTTAAATACTACAGTTTTCATTAAACACAAGCAAAAGAGCTTTTGGAAGACTAAGGATTTTTCCACAATATTTCTACATGAAAAATTAAGAAGTATTCTCTGTATGAATTCAAACAGGATGCAAATTCAACAAAAAAAAAGTTCCAACACTTTCGCCCTGGGCAGGGTTGCCACCCACTAGATCTGACTGCACATGGCCCCATCCAACCTGACCTTCAATGCCTCCAGGGATGGAACACCCACAGCTTCTCTGGGTAACAGGTCTGTGAACATCTCCAGGGATGGGGCATCCAGTTTCTCTGGGCAGCGTGTTCTAGTGCATCACCACAGTTTGAGTAAAAGTGCATATCACTGATATCACAGTACATAAAGTAATTTTGAGCTCATTGATATAAAGAGGAACTTAACAGAGTCTTAATAGATGCTAGTTTTTGCTTTAATGAAACCTTAAGAAGTTCTATGGGTCATCATAGAATCACAGAATGGTGAATGATGAAAGCGTTGTCTGGAAGTCAACTGGACAAACAGCACTGCTCAAGCAGAGATGCTTAGAGCTGCTTCCCCATGACCACGTCCAAATAGCTTTTGATCTCAAGGAAGGGAGATTCCACAATCTGTCTGGGCAACATGTACTAGTGCTTCCTGATGGAACCTCTTATGCTTCCAGTTTGTGCCCATTGTCACCACTGAGCACCACTGAAAAGCACCTGGCTGTCTTCTTTGGACTCTCTGTTCTGGTATTTATCCACATTAATAAACTCTATCTGAGCCTTCTATTTTCTAGGCTGAATAGTCTCAGCTCTCTCAGACTTTCCTCATAAGAGAAGTGCTTCAGTACCTTGATTATCTTGGTGGCCTTCTGAAGCATTCTTTCCAGAGTACCCAGGTCTTTCCTGTACTGAGAGGGCTAGAACTGGACACAGTACTCCAGAAATTCATGAGATTTTTGTCAGACTGTCAAGGTCCCTCAGGATGGCTATGCGGCCTTTTGGTGAGTCAGTCACTCCCCTCAGTTTTGTGTCATCTATGAATTTACCGAGAATGAACTCTACCATAACATCCAGATAATTAATGAAGAAGTTGAACAAGACTGGACCAAGTATTGATCCCTGGGGTACTCCACTCATTACTGGTCTCCAGCAAGACCTTACACCACTGACCTGATGGATATATGCATGGTAGACATATTTAAGATATAATATATTTGCCAAAAATTAAGTTTGGTTTTGGTAAGCATATGGTCATCATTTACATGAAAATTTCTCCAAATATAAAATGATTTTCAGTAGTAAACCTAGATATTTTAATTTCTAGTTAAGACTGGAAATATGCATTAAGGACATGGTGAACTGAAAATTATGGTTCTACCTTATTGTTTAAACAAATAAACAAACAAAAAAACAACACTACAATCTGAAAATAACAAGAGAGAAATAATTCATATATATCCACTTAAGTTACACTGCACATTGCACAGAATTTTCTATTAATTCACTGATCATGTTATTAATTGGACTGAGACAGTGACTACCAAGTTGCAGGTGATTCTGATGACAAAATCTATCCCCGATACCATGCAGAGTGTGAGGCCCTACTGCTGACTTAGCTGTCCTACTATTAAGTTTATACCTTCTCATGTTCAGTGATTGATTGAAATCCACATGGTTTTGCACAGTTGCTAGTATATGGTTATTATTAGAACAAACATTAATCTGTAAAGTCTCGGGTGAAAATGAGATAAATTTAATAGGATAGTTTAAGTGCTCATAAAAGGCTTTGTATATAGGCAAGGTACATAGCAGGTAGGGTATAGCACAAATAGAGTTTTGGGGGTAGGAATACATCTATATTCCTATATACTGCATTTAGCAGTATCACTAAGAGAAAGTAAATGTGTGTATTAATTTGATCACAGCGATGAGATGGACTATCTCAATAAAGAATGTCAGTGCTTCACCCTATTCTCATCTTCTTCAATAGCAAAAAGAACATAAAGTTCACTCTTCCTGTCCTACTTTCTGCTTTTTTTCTTTACTGGAAATATTCCCATTCTCATCTCTCACCTCTGAGGAACTGAATTCTTCTTTCATCTTCATAAAGGGGATTTTCCATGCTTTTCCCATTTTTACAGGGGGGAAGTGACTGATTCTGCTGTACTAACATTCTTCCTAGCCCATATAAGCAAGCCTGATTCAAGATTTGAATAAAATAGATAAGATGGTGTATATGAATAAATTTGAATATATGTTGTATATGAATAAAAATTTTTATGCACATGTACTACTCAAGTGTTCATCTGTATGTCTGATTGTATAAAAAAAGCAAAATTCAACATCTACCTAAATCAAAACTGAAAATAACACTGGAGAAAGATATGTAAGCATGTTCTTACATTAGAAATAAAACAGAACTTAGCCTAATGAGCTTGATGTTAGAGCTATCATTCTGACATCAAACTTACAAGATAAGCTATTGATATAGCATGCTTAACTGATCAAAATATACCTTTCAAGTGCTTATTTTATATTCCTGAGATATGTTTTTTTAAGAAGAAACTTGACATTCCTTCTGAAAAAATGATCTGCATTTTTTTTTAACAGAGAAATTCCATAAAAACTTTTAAAATTATCTTTTTTAATTAAAAAAAAAAACTGTACAATTTGTTATTCAGTTCATTACTTTTTCCTTCTAATGTACTGACTTCAGTAGTGGTCAACGTGACCCTCATATCTTTAGAAGTTAAATTCTTAAAATAAATGGCTATTTTAGAATAGAAGCCAAAATGAAATAATTGGCAGATGTGGGCTTATATGTTCTTCCCAGCTAGAAAGAAAAGCTATTTAATATTGCTGAAGTGAGTCCTAAATCTGGAAATTTAATTATTTTAATGCACTCTATTTGCTCTGTGATAATAATATGAATAATATGAAATAAGAACTGTGGCTACATGGCAGAATGCAAAGTTTTGACAATATACTCTAAAGTGCAGGAATCAAGTAGATGGGGCCAGACTTTTCAGTGATGTGCAGCAAAAGAACAAGAGGCAGTGGGCAGAAACTAGAACACAGGAAATTTATTGCAAACACAAGGAAGAACTTCTCTATTGTGAGTGGCAGAGCACTGGAACAGGCTACCCAGAGAGACTGTGGAGTCTCCTTCTCTGGAGATACTCAAGACCTGCCTGGATGCTTTTCTGTGCATTTTTCTTCTGAATACGTACATAGCATCCTCAATTGAATGCAATGGCTATTTTTAATCGAGTTATGCTTTAAACTTGGTTGTCAATGGCAGTACATTTTTTTATGTGTTTCTTTTTTTTTTCAAGCTTTCGGATATAATCTATGTTGGCTGAGTTTCTGTGGAACAGAAGTATCACGTAATTTACAATTAGGCCATGCACAGGCATGTATTATCATGAATAGGCTTAGGCATACTCAGCATTTAGAACCTAATTTGTATGATATTTGTAGGATACTAATGTTAAATATAAATTTATTATTCATAGCCAAAAGGAAAATAAAATGTTTTACACAGCAGTTCCACTGTTTGATGGTTTCCTATTTAGACTTACTGGAAAAGATTAAAAACAGAGCTTTTTAACACTGAAAAAGAAGCAAACAGAAAATATATTTAATTGTCATATATTTTGTTCTGCTTGTTGATTACAGCACATTTAGGAATTATTTTTTCCTTGTTTCCTTTTCCTGTAAAAGCTTATAACATACTAGTATATCTGTATATTCGTGTTCTATCAGTAACATTTATAAACTAATGACAGATGAATTTGAAGCTAGCAGTTCATCTGGAACTGTTAATGTCTTGAAAAATTACATTTTTCAAATTACACGATGAACTTGTACAGTATGTGTATGTGTGTATTTCTCTACCATCCATCTTAGGAACAAGACGACAAAACTGTTTTCTTTCTTTCTTTTAAAATAGTATGGTACGGAGGTCAGAACTGTTCTGTTACTTATTTTGAAAACTTTTCACAATTTCTCTACGGAAAAGCAGATAGAACATATGAAGTATATATTAACTTACGAGTATATTTTAATTTATTTTTTCATACAAAAGTAGTTCAAAGAATATTTTCAAGATTTTCAGAGTAATTATAAGAAATAAATCAAATGCCAAAGTAGACAAGGGAAATTCTTCTGTTGATTTCACTTTGGGTTTTCTCTTCTACTTGACAAAAAAGTGCTTTACAACAACTGTCTTAAAAGTTTCAGTGCCTATGTGGCAATGGAGAAAATTGGTTGATTCTAAAACTGCGGTAAAATTGCTGTTAACTCAGTGGATAATAATTCTAGGCTGCAAAGATTGTTAAAAAAATGGAGCATAGACAGATTACTAAAGAGATTTTTAGGCTGTTAGCATACTACATAATGCCAAATCAGAACTCATTTCTTTGGTTCTCAGGTAATTGGCAAGCCAAGTACATTTAAAAAGTATGAATCTGATTCATCACAACGGAAGGCTGCAAATACTCAGGTGACTTTTGTTCTCTCCAGACCAGTCACCTCCAGGCATTTGTTTTTGAAATGCCATTTAAATATTGCCAAGCTCAGGAGGAAGAGGGAGGGAAAGTGGGAGGGAAAGGAGAGAAGAGGAAGGGAGGGGGAGAGAAAGAAAGGAAGAGGAGGGGATGGGAGAGAGAGAGGAATACAGATTATCTCAGAATAGGTTAAGATAATTTAACTTTGTTTTAAACTCTTCCTACATTGTGTAGAATTGTGAGTTTTCTGTCAATTAATAAACAAAGGAGAAATACAGATCAAGATCATTGCACAGAAGGAAATTATAGAAGATAAAGAACAGATTACACATTTGTAATAAGATAAATAATAAAATAAAAAAGGTACACTAAAGAAGTATGAATTATTTTCGCAAGAGAAATCAGGTTGGTATCACCTGTTCCCAAAATAAAGGCTATTTACACACACTATATCACATTTTACGAAATTACTAACAAGACGGTTACTTAAGATAGTAAGTTTGCTTTTGTTCAGTCCAGCAATTAATTTAAAGGAACACACAACTTTTCAGTTTGAAAAATGAAACAAAATAATAGAAGCTTCAATACACCTTTTCCTTAAAATCCTTTAGGGAATGTGATTTTACATGATGATGATTACTAATGTACCAAGATTTTCAAGCATTTCAATCTGTAAATTTCAAGCTTAATGTCTACATTAGAAATAATTATTCCTTATGAAGCAAACATTCTCCAAAGTAACTTAGAGTATTTATAAGTTCTGACTGAAAGGATGGCTTTTTGTCACTTCTTACAGACTTCCCTGCAGTCTTCAAAATTTTCCTGAATAGAAGGAACAAATTATTAAAACTTTCATCAGACACTAAACAAATGATTCCAGAAGAGCCTTGAGAGGCTTTTTCTAATCATACCAAAATTTACCTACAATATAATTCAGTGTCAGTTGTTTTCTCTGTAATGTATGGAGGCCTGCACTGTTTATCATATAACATAGAATTTAATAAAGCTTGATACATAGCTCTTATTGCTCTTATCAGAGCAATAGATAAAGATGAACACTTTAAGTAGAATATGCAAAATTCATATATGTTCAATCTTATCCATCAACATGAACTTCCAGAAATCTGTTCTTTATAGTAACTTAATAAATGATTCCTTCACTTTGGTAGAAAAACAACCATTGCCCATGTTTTTAAAAATCTAGTAAATATACAGTAAGGAATGACAAGCATTCTCAGTGGTTGTTTTAATTATATATGATTATGAATTTTTTGTTTGTTTGTTTTAGTAGATGATCTGTATAAACATTTTTTGTGATCATGTTTTATTATTGTGGACATTAACTTAAAAGTGTAGCAAAGTTGTTTTCACAAATATATAGCTACAGATATTCTCCATCTCAATCATGTATTAAGTATGAGAACCTGTAAAAAATTAAGTACTAAGGATTTTATCCTAACAAGCCAAAACCTCTATAGGCATATACCAATATACATGTATGCATATATATGGGACAAAATTTTAGTAGCCTACACCACATGGAACATATATCACTATACCTTTTCACCTGGAGAGCTGTCAGCACAAAGGAGTTACTGGAGTTTGACTGGTATAGGGCCTCTAGTGAGCAATCTGTTAAGTAATCAAGACACAATAAGAAAAAAAAATCAGGAATTATATGTTCTATAGGATAAGTATGCCCAAGTACCAGATCTGTTGTTGCTCACCAAAATGTTTGTGGCCTTGTGGTATGAACAGGAATGTGCATTTACAGCATATGAAACCAGCTGAAGCAGTGTAGGAAGGAGGATAAAATTGTTCCTTGGATGAATGAAACGTTGCTGTAGCCCTACAGGGTCTGCTAATCCCTTGTTTATGAGCACAAAGAAATTAATACCTTACTCATAATACATGCATTTAAGAATACTGTCTCAATGAGAACAGACCATTTCTTATCAAAGAAATATTTCATTGAATTAGAATAGAATCTCACATTGATAGGTACCAAAACATTGTGCTATAACGTCTGTAAAACAGAGAATTATAATTAACCCAGTTCTCTTCCTACAGAAGAGAACTACTTCCTACAGTCTTTTAAATAAGACTGACTGCAATCATTGTACAAACATAATCACTAATATTTCTTTTTTTTTTTTTCAGAAATAAAGGATATTAAACTGTAAATCCTCATTCTCTACATTGAGATGACTAAATAAGCTGTACTGTCTCAGTTATATTTTTGAATAATCCTGCATTTAATTGTGATATACATATTTTCCAGAGGACAATGTTTCCCTTGTGCAGTGTTTTGAGAAGTGCTTTAAGTCTGGAATGTTTACAGTTTTTAAAGCAAGCATTTACAGATATAAACTAAATGCAATATCTGTCACAGAGAACAAATGAACAAGAGCTGCAGTAGACAGTTTACTGTCTCACAAAATTAACAATTAACAGCAATCCACAAAATAATTAGCTCAATTTTACTTTCTGAGGTTCAGTTAGACACGGGAAAAAAAGGAGGTAGGAGAGCTGCAGGAGGAGGAGCTGATCTGTCTCAAGGTGGAGCTATATCTTATATTAAATGACACTGGCAGATTAAAGCTCTCTGATGGGGAAGGGCTTAAAGGCTGAGTCAAAAGCCAAGAAGTCTCTTTATTTACGCCTACCTCCCAGCCCTTGGCAATCTGACTAACAACAAACTGAGCTAACAAGAAAGTCTAGAAAGTGCACAGAGAACACCGAAGCAGCTAGGATCTAAAAATCTGACGAACAGAGTGATCTTGTAAAGCTGTGATTAACATCTTGTTTGTTTACTGCATCCGAGTGCTCGCAAACAGTTAACTGCATGCGGAAAAGTCAGCATAGCTGTGAACTATGCTGTGAATTTTAATTGAGGGAAAAGGAAAACTGCTTACAGGATGGTCTAATGTGCACTCTGTCTGGATTTTTTTTTTTTTTTTTTTTTTCAGTTGAAGGCTTTGTACTTTGTCTTCTGAACAAGGATTTTGACTTTATGGAGCTGTAGTATCACCAGAGCTTTCAGCAAATAAACTGAGAAGCAAGTGCATATTTTTCACAGAGAAAAATTATATTGCATTCAAACAGCTGTTCCAACCGTGCATTACTGAGCATTTCAGGGAGTTTTACTGCTGTACAGGTAAGTAAAATATTCCAGTTTGTTAAGTAGCTCTAAGTTTAAGAAATTCATTTTTCAAAAGCAATTAGTTTTATTTTTCTGCATGACTTCATATAACTTTTAGATTAAATGATGGTGTTTTATGCTATATTCCAAACAGTTTCCGAGGTGCATTTATTCGTTTTGTTAACAGTATATCTGAATAGTAGAATATGCATATTAAGGAAACACTGACCTGATGTTAGTTGAAGGTGGAATGAATAGATGTTTCCTTTTATTTTCTGATGTGCAAAAATTGTCTTAAATACTTTATTTGACTGGGATTCCTTTCACAATTTAATAAGCAATCCGGAGGGCTTTTGGAAAATGCCAGGTCCAGGCTGGAAGTTTTGAAATTCCTCAACTTGTTTTTGTAAATTGTTGAATTAAAACAAGCAAACAGACAGAACCCCAAGTAAAATTTAAAATAATAATAAAGCAATTTCAGTATTCTAAGAACCTGTTGTTATTACTTGTCAGGCATGTGAGTTCCTTGCTATAAAGTGATTAATTCTGAAAGTATTCACCATTGCCTTGTAGAGAAGACTGTGACGTTTTTTGTCTTTCAGAATTCATACTGCAAAAATACATTATGCAGTTAGACAGTGACCTACTGAAAGCAGATCAACCCAGCTAACTTAAGTTACTAGATAGAATTTTCTGAGAAACCTCACCACAGGAAACAGAAAAACATCAATCTTGTTAAGTCTTTTAAACTAAGTTTTATTTCATTGTGAATTCATTCAGTTAAATGTTGATCATCTGCCACTTGAAAGCAGTTTTCATTTTACAGTTGCAGTCCACCGAGTTTCATTACATGCTCTTGAATTTTCAGATCAAAACCAAAATTTAAAAAAAGGAAAAATAAAAGAATTCTTGTCTTTTTTTTTTATTTATTTTAAGAGTGTGTTTGTTTATGTGTGTGAGAGAGTTCTAGCATTGTTGTCCTCAGAACTATGCTGACTAAAATGTGACTGTTTTCCAACTGGTTACAAATGTTGTTACTTTCATCTCTAAGAGGAAGGCTTTCATTTTTATAAATAAATTTTTAAATGTGTGCTAGAATGCAACATGCTTTTCAGATTTTTTTTTTTTCATTTATGTTTCCCCAGGGATTTTTTAAGTACAGTTTGAATTTGATGCAGATCAAAGTTGGAATTTCTATAGGGAAAAAAAAAAAAGTGTACAAAGAGATTCAGTTAGTTATACAGTAGGTTTGGAGACGGCATCTGTGAAAAGAGCCTGTGTTCTTTTACCTTGGGTTAGTGGAAAAGATGTTGATGAATATAAATCATAAATAAATTTCTAGCATACTCTGATCCTAGCATTATTCTGCATACTTCAAAATAATGTTTTGTCATGTTGTATCTTACCCAATGCATACTGAGAGGAAAAACAAACAGCAACTTAAGAGATTATATATATTAAACATAGGCAGTTAGAGTTCAAGGACTATTCTACAAGACGAAACAAATTATTTCCTCTGCTGAAACAGACATAGTATTTGAAAGTGTCCCCTAAACGCAAGTTGCACTCACTCCTAAACTCACACATCTGCTTCCAGTTATCAGAAATTTCTAATGGAGAAAACACTGTTCACTCTGCACACATTTGCTGTTGGTGTGTGTGTGTGTGTGTGTGTGTGTGTGTGTGTGTGTGTATGTGTGTGTGTATAAAACACTCATAGCAGAACACTGAGGTGCTTACATATGTGAGTCCTTGCATCCCTGAGAAGAGGTGCTGCTACTAAGGTACCATTATTATTAAAAATGTATTGCTGAGAAACAACAAAACATATGATCGTACTTTGAGAATGTCCATGCCTATAGTTGAATATACTCTCATAAAGGTTTCTAATCCTTCAGAAATTAACACTTCAACTGGTTAATTCTGTAGTGATGGTTAATTCTGCAGTGACATTTTGTACTTCATATTATAATAGCTTCCTTTGAAAACTGATAGATCTTTATTATCTGGATTTCATAAGAAACCTGCTTAGTTCACTCCTAGAATGAAGAGAGCACTACAAAAAGTTGTTCTGTTGTACATCTTCCATTCCATTTGAATATTTCACTCCATCTCATATATCAAGAAATATTTTCATTCATGCTAGTTAGATAGAAGCAGAGAATCTTCACATGAAAAGTGCAGTATAATCTAATTTTAAACAGTAAGAAATACTTGATTTAAATGTGTAAGTTTTGCTGTAGATTTCACAGTTGTACACTAATGATGCATTGCTCAGGTATTGCAAAGTTTGAGACTAGCTTGGTGGCTGACAATTTAAGTTACATAGCGTATTGATGATACTGCTAATCAATTTTAAGTAGTAAGGCAAAGTTAACTCTGTGTACATTTCAGAATTCTTGTGTTAATTAATATCTATAATAATTGAAAGGAACCTAATAATCAGTCTCCAAATAATCTCTTTGTTCCTTGCCCACCTATTTCTTCTGAAATGTACTGCATTTTATATTCTCTTCTTTTTCTTGAATTGCATACACAATTATGTGTATATTATATACAATCACGTTACACTATTAAAGACACTCAAAATGCGTTCCAGCTTTCACTAAATATACATGAACTACATTATGCACATGAAAAATTATCTATGGGAAAAACAATATTTTGCCTACTTCCTTTTCAGTTTGAGGATACAAGGATTACAGAGGAAATACCTTTTAATTTGCATACATAGTGCAGAATCAAAGGAGAAGTTCTCCATATCCTGTTAGAATGTTTTTTTTTCTCACAACACATTGTTGAATGAAACCAAATCTTTTATATTCTCTTTAGCAACTGGTCAAAATTAAGTTGAGCTTAGAAAGGTACCTTTAAAATCTTCAATATTATATGATGATGTAAAGAATTGATCTGAAATATACTAGCCTTGATATAAGTTGCTTGGGGCAGTAACTTACTATTTCTGTACACTGGTAAATCATATGGTATATAAATGGTTTATATATAGAAAATGCACTTCTGATTATCTTCCACTGAGGTGTATCAGCATGAAAATACTGAAGCACTCCTTATTACTGACTATTGATTCAGTACATTAAACTAAATATTCCAAGAAAATCTGAGACAGTGTAGGGCAGGTCAGAGATAAGCTATATCTCCCTTCCTGCCCCTCCCTCTCCCTCCCCCTGGCCCCCCAAAAAAGAAAGAAAGAGAAGAAAGAAACAAAGCATGCAAAACAACAAATTGCACAAATTGTGAAATCATGACTGTTGCTTTTTCTTTTTCCACGCCTCCCCCCACCCTTTCTTTATTATAGAATCTGCTGAGCAAGATGAAGCTCTGGATTTTTATGGTATGTTCAGTTCTGGTTGCATCTGATCCTTTCCAGTCAGAAACTTCTTTTTCTAGAGTCAGAGGATCTTGTCAGAGTTTGTGTTCCTGTGAAGAAAAGGATGACACTATGATTATAAACTGTGAAGAAAGAGGCATCAAGACTGTGTCAGAAATAAATGTCCCACCATCACGGCCTTTCCATCTTAATTTGTTAAACAATGGCCTGACAATGCTACATGTGAATGATTTTGCTGGCCTTGTTAATGCTATCTCTCTACATCTTGGATTTAATAATATTGCAGATATTGAGCCTGGGGCTTTCAATGGTCTCAGCCTCCTTAAGCAACTTCATATCAATCACAATTCTTTAGAAATACTTAAAGAAGATACATTTGATGGATTGGAAAATTTGGAATTTCTTCAAGCAGACAACAATTTCATCACAGTGATTGAAGCAAGTGCCTTTAGCAAGCTCAGTAGGCTTAAAGTGCTTATTTTGAATGATAATGCTATTGAGTACCTTCCTCCAAACATATTTCGTTTTGTGCCATTGACCCATTTAGATCTTCGTGGAAACCAGTTACAGACGCTACCATATGTTGGCTTTTTAGAACACATTGGTAGAATACTAGACCTTCAGTTGGAAGATAATAAATGGGCTTGTAACTGTGATTTGCTTCAGCTGAAAACATGGCTAGAAAACATGCCTCCCCAGTCAATAATAGGAGATGTTGTATGCAATAGCCCTCCAGTTATCAAAGGCAGCATATTGAACAGGTTGAAAAAAGAATCACTTTGTCCCATTCCTACTGTCAATGAACTTGAAGATCCTTCAGGGTCACTGCCCTTGGTTGTAACCACCTCTGTCAGTGATAGTCACCTGTCAACTAAGGTCATTCCTATCCTGAAAGCTCCTACTAAAGAAACAAATTTAATGCTTCATACTTCAAAGCCAACTACACAATTTCCAGGAATCTATTGTCCCATTCCCTGTCACTGCACCAGCCATATGCTCTCAGGAGTTCTCATGCACTGTCAGGAGCGAAATATTGAAAGCTTGTCTGATTTAGGACCTCCTCCTACAAATCCTAAAAAGCTTATTCTAGCTGGAAACATTATTCAGACACTACTTAAGTCAGATCTCGTGGACTATGCTAGTCTGGAAATGCTTCATCTGGGGAACAATCGTATTGAAATCCTTGAGGAAGGAGCCTTCATGAATCTGACTAGACTGCAGAAACTGTATCTCAATGGCAATCATCTTACAAAGCTAAGTCAGAATCTCTTCCTTGGCCTGCATCACCTTGAATATTTGTACCTTGAATATAATGCCATCAAAGAAGTTTTACCAGGGACATTCAATACAATGCCAAAACTTAAGGTCCTCTACTTAAATAATAACCTTTTGCAGACTTTACCACCCCATATCTTTTCTGGGGTTCCACTTGCCAGATTAAATCTGAAAACAAACCAGTTTGCTCATTTGCCTGTGAGCAATGTCTTGGATGAACTGGATATGCTGGTACAAATTGAACTTGAAGACAACCCCTGGGATTGTACATGTGATTCAGTTGGATTGCAAAAATGGATACAAAAGCTGAGTAAGAATACAATTATGGGTGACATTTTTTGTAAATCTCCAGGACACTTAGAAAAAAAAGAACTGAAATCCCTCAACAGTGAAGTCTTGTGTCCAGATTTAATGAACAGCCCTGCCCTACCAACTCATGCCAGTTTTGTTGTTGTAACAACTTCTACTACTACTAGCAACACTGCAGACACCATCCTGCAATCACTTACGGATGCTGTCCCACTTTCTGTTCTAATACTGGGACTTCTAATTGTGTTTATAATTATTGTATTTTGTGCAGCAGGAATAGTTGTTCTGGTTCTGCATCGGCGGCGAAGATGTAAAAAGAAACAAGCCAATGAACAAATGAGGGATAGTAGCCCAGTTCACCTTCAGTACAGCATGTATGGGCATAAGACAACACACCACACAACAGAGCGTCCAGCTGCAGCTCTCTATGAGCAACGTATGGTTACTCCCATGGTTCAGGTCTATCACAGCCCATCCTTCAGCCCAAAGCATACTGAACAACAAGAAGAGGGATGTGAGAAAGCAGCTAATGATTCCAAACATCTCCGCAGAAGTCTCCTGGAAAGAGAGAATAGTTCACCACTTACTGGTTCAAATGTCAAATATACGGCTACAGATCAATCTGCAGAATTTCTGTCTTTTCAAGATGCCAGCTGCTTGTATAGAAACATTCTTGAAAAAGAGAGAGAACTGCAGCAACTTGGAATCACAGAGTACTTAAGAAAAAATATTGTCCAACTCCAGCCTGAAATGGAAGTACATTATCCTGGAACACATGAGGAACTAAAGCTAATGGAGACACTAATGTACTCCAGACCAAGAAAGGTTTTTCTAGAACAAACTAAGAATGAGTATTTTGAACTCAAAGCTAATTTACATGCTGAGCCTGACTACCTGGAAGTCCTGGAGCAGCAAACATGAAGTGATAACACACTGGGCTAGGGCCATATTTCTGTAATTCCATTTAAAGTTGGAACTGTTGAAAATAAAAGTGCCTTGTAATGACATGTCAACAGTCAAGCACAGCAGCAATCCTAGCAAAAAAAAAAACCTCAGGGATCACTGTGGGAAGCCATGGGGTTGTGTGTAGACAATATGCCTCACCTCAAGTTAAACATGAGATGTATGACTGAACTGTGAGAGGAAGATTGCTAATTGCAATATTCCTCAGCATTTTTTTAAAGGTGTGTATGGCACTCCCTTTTGTGTACCTAACCTATGAAAAAATGTTTGTTACCTGTACTCTGGTTTTCCCCTAGTTGAATTAGATTCCTTAAAACAAACACAAAAAGAAAAATAAACAAGCCCTCACACCCGTGTTTGTAGTTAAAAGCTTAGTGTGTATTGATTAAGTATTAGTATGAGCACTGCGTACATGACTATTGTCTACAACCACACGTAACGTACTCTTATAATAAATATGAAAGGATTTAAAATGTTGTCATGCTAAATGTCAGTTAAAAACAAAAAAGAAAGATTTTTGTGTATCCACCTATTGACCCAGAGCCTGCATACATTTAATATTTTATATGGAACTTCAATCATATGAATTCTTTATCAGTATGAGGATGGAAAAATATTTATGTTTACCCAACATCTTACAACAAGAAGAAAAATAGCAAGCCTTTTGATACTTTCCCTATCTGATAGCTTTACTTAAGCTTGGACAATCTTTTCTTAAGCTGCTGCTATAAAATATTGTGCATCACTGGTGTTTTAACTCATAATCATGGGCAATTGGAAAAGCTACTGAGATTCAGCTGTAAATATATTGCTGTATTTAATAAGTTCGATTTTTATATATCTATCTATAAAAATAATTTCTGTGCTCGCTTTAAATATCCTTGGAGGAAATTAGTTTCTGTGACTAAGAACTTCCAGGTGCAAAAGCAGGTCCTTTCCCTCCCTACCCAAAAGCAACTTCCAAACAGAATAGCTGCAACAAAATATGTGTGAGGAACAGTAATAGTATTTAGCTGTTGTTTGTACAAAAATATGTTATATTTTGCAGTATCTAGAAGAAAGTAAAGTGTTGTGGGGAAAAATACAAAAAAAAGTAGAACACAGCAGATTTATTTTTGCAATGAATTCTAGCTAGATTTATATATACTATTTATTCTGTATAATTTTGTATTTTTTTTTCAACTCACAAGAAAAGAAAAAGCTTATTCCTAGCTGCCTTTCAGGAAAATTAAGGAACTGGTCTCTATCAGTGAAAATGAAATAAATAATTTTTTTAATGTTTTTTTTCTTAAAAGTCACTTTTTAAAGAATAAGGCAGCAATTTCTGCATGCACAAGTTTAGAATTGTTCAGAAATTGTCAGAAGACAATGCTTCTCATTGTTGTCATGTAGACAGGATCATCTTGTCTGGAGTGCAGTAAGGTCATTCAGTTTCTGTGCATGACTGACACAGTGCCAAAACACAAGTTCTGACCTTCATATATTTTCCTCTGAGCAAATCTTCTGTAAACTGACTATGCATGAAGAACTTCCATTTTGCTAATTACTGTTTGTTGAGCTGAGGATCAGCTGAATTGCTATATGTCTACATATGAATGCCAGACTTTACATTGAAGTTTTGATAAACTCAAAGTAAAGAGATATATTCTTTATCTTTTTAGTTTATCTTACTGCTGATGTATTACCTCTAGGTATATGCAAGTGAGTTCTTCATTTTATTTGCACATAGGTTTCTGACATGTTTTTTTCCTATGTTACATACACAAGTCAGATTCTCAGTTCTTTTGAATTTGCATAGAGATAATGATTTTGATGGTGCTAGTCTATTTTCTGTAACCTGAGAATCTGACCACTTGTCTCTGTTAACAAATCAGTTTCCTTATTAACTGAGTTTTTGAGAAGTCATCACTTTACTATTGAAACTAACTCCTTGGTTTCCAAGAATCAAAATGCTATTTGTTAGAAAATAATATTCTTTCTTCTTTCTATAAATGAGAATAATTTAGTTTAGAATACCTCTGTATTTATGAGCATTAGGAAGAGTAAATCTGGTTACAATTTATATGTTTTCTTGCTATCTTTGTTCTAGACAAGTAAAGGTAATGCTGAGTACTACTTGTGGAGGTAAGAATAAGACAAAGTTGGAAAATGCAACTATATTAAATTTACATTAACTTAAGTACCTAGTGTTATTTTAGCTGTCCTTGAACTTTTAAGACATGTGAATGGATTTCATGGACCTGTCACAGATTCTATGGAAAGCCAAACCTTGATCTTGAGGAGAGACCAGAGTTCAATTGGGATTGCATAGAGCATTAAAATGACACTAGTTTTCTACTTTTAGCAATTAAATTCCACTCAGAAAATAATCTATTAAGACCAATAAAAAACTGAATTCAGTCAATGGGAATGGCACTAAGAACTGACTGAATTTTGAATCTGTCCCACAAATGTTGTTATTTTCTGAATTCTCAGTGATTTAAAATTTGTGCAGAGAGAAAAATAACAAATATTTATATGGTACATTATAAACTTTAGTATTTTGGTGTCTTTCATTTCAGTAGTCTTTTCAATTAGAAAAAAAAAATGGGTGTAAAATTAATACTCTCTAATTGTCAGGACACATGGAAATGATGATTCAGGCCCTCAGGCTTTGATTTAAGAGAAATAGTTTCAGACTAAAGACAATTGCCACATGCACAGATGTCACTTTGCTTAGCTGTTAACAGAGAATTGGCACAATGTTGAGGACAACTATGTGACAAAACCTTCTTCTTCTTTGCCATCTCAAGGCATCAGAAAAAAAGAATGAGCTAAATTCATGTCAGAGCAACTCAGATACAAACCTGTATTAGAGCATCACTCAGAACAAATAAATAGAGCTTTAGCTTTTAGCTTTCCCTCAGACGGGAGATCCACACCATTCATTATGTCAGGGTGACTGTACTCTGTGGTAGTCTGCAAAACTGCAAGAAGTTTTGCAGTATCCAGGAATCACAAAAATATGTCACATGTCATCCATTTTCCTACTGTCTGTTCCTGCTGGACTGTCATGTATTAAATGTTTGTATAATGAGGTGAGAACAGGTCCGTCTATTGTTTTTACTCATGGTAACATTCTTAGACTGTTCTTTTCCAGCTATGAGGAAAATGTATATTGCTATAACAAAAAGGGATAAGAATTTGGCTTTGTATGATTATTCTTCAGCTGAGGAATATCAATATTCATTAACACAAAATCATAACATAAGGCACTTATTATATTTGAAAGAGAAAAGCATGAAATATCTATTTGTAAAGGTTCCTTGGAATGTGTTCATTATACCAATTAGAAATATTACCTAACATTGTAACTGTTTAACTGTTGTTTCTGGAAACTTGGAAGGAGTATTCAGATTATTATTATTTTTTGTTGTTGTTGTTAAAGCCATGTTCTTATATTTTTTTTTCCAATGATAGATACAGTAAAGTGGTTTCATACCTTTCACTTAGCTAGAATAATAGAGTCTGGAAGAAACGCTGGAAGCTTGACAGTCTGCAGCAAAGTGAATTCATTTTTCTCCTGTCAGCATGATAGTTTAATTGTGTGCAAGAATAGTGCTTTATCAAGCACACTAGTGTACTTGGCAGATATGTTATTGTTGTTAGGGTACTTCAAGATAACCAACAATACTATTTTCCTTCTCACATTCGAGTGAAGAAAATACACAATAACAATACGGATCCAATCCCTAAATAATAATTAAACATACAAAAACACTTATTTGCACTTACTTCTTTTAACTTGGCTTTATCTATTTAACCTCATAGAAGTCAAATGCATTTCCTTTTATTTCTGCTACATGTTTTTTCTCTCATAGGCTTTTAGTATTGATACTGAATATATTGCCTACAGTAATGCCTTTTCAAGCTTCTGAACAGAAAAAAACCAACACTCCCACAAAAACTCTATCAAAAACTGAATTTGCATGTAAAGTAGGGTATTTGCCTATTCAGTATTTTTACATATTCTTCTCCATTAGAATGGCATGTATTCTGTAACCAAATTCTAAAATGAAAATGAGTCCATACTTCTAGTCTGTGATGTGTCAAAGCTACAAGATTTGAATGTGAGCTTTCTTCACCTGCCATTATTGTTTCACTATTTGGAACCTGAGGATCAGGTTCTATCCTCTCTCTTCATGACAAGGAAGTTCCCAGTATAACCCCTAATCGCAGCTCTTATACAATGTACTATTGTTTACATACACAGAGATTGCTAGTTGCATAGTATTCTAAACTGAAAAGTTATGTATGACTGAAAGGGCAATCTATCTTATCAAGATCCTGGTATGTGAGTAAAAAAAAGTAAATTTACTGAAATAAAAATATAATTTCAGAGGGTTTAGACTTAGAGGCAAGTGAAAAAAGGAGACTGAGTCTCGAAATCATCATCATAAGGGATTCCATATCATTATTCTGAGGATGCAGTTTTCTAGGGCAATGTAGTTTATCAGCCACACCAGAGCAATCTGTAAGTTTCATGTAGATGCACTGAAATCTTTAAGAGCACTTGTCCTAATTCAAAAGATCAGCTGATACCTGTGCTGAAGACGGCATACTTCTGTTCTCTTGTACTGCCTCAGTACAGAATACCTTCATTTCCATCATGGACAAATCCTGCTCAGATAGCTCTCTGGCAGTAAAATTGAAACCTGCACCTTGGGGAGGTTTTGAATGTGTTCACTGCCTTCAATGTTCAGTTCCTCTGGCACTTGATGTTAGGTGCATCGTACTGGATTTGGGACAGGGAAGACTGATCTATTATAGAGCTTAATTGATAATTCAAAAGATTTGTCCCTTTTTGATTTTCCAAAGTTTATGATATTCTTGAACTTGTTCCAAGTATTGGTATCAAATCCTTTTTTTAACTTGAAATATAAATGAGCTGTAGCTGGAGTCAGTATGAGGAGCTTACTTGCCAAACTGAAAAGATATAGCATGACATTTTCTTTCCTGCACATCTCCTAGCAGTCAGCTTTGGCCTTTTGACACAATAGAACAAATTCTTAAAAGCAGTGGTCTAATGGGAAGCAGCTAACCTCAAGAAAAAAGTAAAACACCAGATGCTGTTCAGCTCTATGAGAGCAAGATGTGATGAAGATTTTTTGTTTTTCAATCAACTTCAACAAGATGGAGTGCATATGTTCCTCATATTACTACTACAAGGACTTCTATTACTTTTAGTTCATGCTATGGAATGATGGCATAGAGAAAAGAAGAAGCAACTTAATTTTATATATCAAAGAGTAGTGTTACTATTATAATTTTACCTGTTTACTTCTCATTTTGAGACAAATTATTTTAGGAAATATGACTTTAAAAAATCTCACCATTGTAATTAATTACCTACAAAACTACAGATGAGTACATAATTAACTGTTCAAACAGAGAGAAATCTGGAATAATTTATATATGCAGAAATCTGTCCTAGGGAATATTAGCATAAGCTTGTTTTTTTTTTAAATTAACTATAACATTTATGTTGTTAGCTCATAAAACTATTATTTTTAGTCTAAAATAAAGAGCCATATGAGCAGTTTTGCATGTTTTAATAAAAAAACAATATAACACTTTCATAATTCTGCATATTTGGGTTAAGTACATATTAGAAATTTCATACTAAGACATATTGAAAAGAACAGTACTGTGAAATATAATCTAAAATATCTCTCCTCTTTCTCTGTGTACAAGAAATGCAGTGTGCTGTGCAAAAAATGTATATTTTCCGGGTAAGAAGAAGAAACAGATAAATTATTTTTTATCTTTGTTATACTTACTTTTGGAGAAGTGGAATATTTTGAATTACTGTCCCTATGGTGCAGTCTGATTATTTAGTTCATATGAGCTTGCAAATATTTAAGAAGATCAGACTTAGAACAATGAAATGCATGTATTTATTAACACAAAGACTTAACTAGTAGTCTATGTAAACGTGTTCTTTTGTAAATAGAAGGTATTTGCACTTTTAAAAAGATATTGTGTGTCAAATATCCTTTGAATATATCTTCAAAATGGGATCCCAAAGATCCTCTTACATCTTTAAATAACACGTTAAATGTGAGACTTGGGCTGTTAGTGCTGAGCTAGTTCATGGTCATCCAGACAGTCTGGATGTTTAGATGTTTGAATGTCATTGAAAAACTTCAAAGAAAACATGCTGAAGAGGAACAGTAACAATTAAATATTTAGATGGCTCTTTTCATAATGCCCAAGGTGTTCAATGTTCCATGGAATTAAATCATGATTTAGGGATGAATATAAAATATTAATAAATCAGAAATGCAGCATTTAGATGCCACTGTTCACAAATGGTAAATGATTCCATGAGATATCATGGAATGAAGATTAAAATAGACTTTAACTGTCTTGTGTTATGAAAGTGTCTTTAAGTAACTTATAACCACAGGAAAAAATGATGAACAGGAGGGGATTGTTGTGTATTGACCACTCATGCATACAGATTTTCTGAAGGCAAATGCTGGGGAGGACAGCTAACTGCTGCCATACATGATATTATGAAGGCTGAATCATGTTCAATAGATTCTTAGATAATTACGTGTTATAGGTTTAAAACTGTCACTGCTCTAAACTCTGAAGTGTCATCTGAAGTCAACAGGACTTCTTGCAGGCTCAGATTCCATGAAAATTTTTATTCATAAAAACCTCTACAGAATAAACAGAAGCTTTATTATTTTCCTACATAAAGACAGTCCTGCAAAAAATATTGTTCCTTCTGAACTTTGTTTCCTGTCTTGATCTAAAAGCCATTAAAGCTAAGTAAAGATTTATTTCGGATCTTGATTTTGCATAATTTTATTAGAAGTCTATGGTTTTGTCTGCAATTATGTATATATATAAAAAGTGCAAAAACTTAGGTGTGTTGCTGCACCAAGTTTTTGACCATCCATAATGAATTATGAGTAGATAAGATCAGCTATGGTTCCCTAGGGCCAAATCATATATTAATTTCATGAAAGAGATTCTGAAGATTCCCATGACACTATCTCTTGAAAAGGTAGAAGCTATATACCAAAGTTCTTCTTTTTTTTTTTTTTTTTAATGCAAATTCCTAAGAATTATGATAGTTTAATATTATATTAATCTTATAATTTAAACCTCTGAAAGGTAGTACAAACCTGAATACATCTCTAACAAAAGCACTTAGCCGGAAGAGGAAATGCGAGATTCAAAATCAGACTTTAAAGAGAAATATGTGATAGACTATTCAGAGAACAAAGTATCAGTACTTGAAATAATTTAATCTTATTCCTTAAAGATTTTTAAATCTTTTTTCGTATTTTTCTTTTTTTTTCTTTCTCTGATGCTTGGGTTAAAACAATGCCCATATGTTTTTCTGTCCTTCCTTGGAACTTCCTCATAGAATTGAGACCAAAGATTCACCGCAGTATTAACTATGTATACCTGTGCATTAGATCAACTATGTTCCTTAGCTTGTTTAAGTATTTCTTGCTTGAAAAAAAAAACTTTTTTTTTTAATATATTATAAATTTTGTCTTGATCATGTTGTCATGACTTTATGCACCAGGTGATGATGCAGTCTCTATTCTGGATTTTCCAAAACAGAAGAGATGGCTAATGTTCTAATAAATTTGCTATCTTATATTTCTTTTATTTTGTTTGTTTTCTCTTTTAGGGTAAAACATTTTCAATACAAATGAGCAAAACAATGGGGAAAAAAATAGTAGGAACTACAGCAAAAGCTGGTTGGGAGTTTTCAATCAATGTACAGCTTGATGGAAAGAATGTGTTTTCAATAAACACAGTATTTCACACAGGAAGACTTATTTTTTGCCAGAAGTAACATTTATTTTATTTTTTTTATCAATAATCAAATATTTCAGTATGTCAGACTGTTCTGCTCCGATTTGTTTTGACATTATCCAACTATAATCCTTCATAAAACCCCATAGAAATCGCAGGAGGTGAGTGTATGACATTTTTTCTGTTGAAAAAGTTTAATCACTGAACTGCACTTTCCATTGTATTTTCATAATTTCCCATCTAGCTTGACTGCTAGAAGGCCTGGCCACACAAAACAGAAGTTTGAAATATACAGACTGAGAGATGGCAAAATATAGAAATCCTGCATTAGTTTCAGTGGTTGTATCAGCCAAAATTTTATTAAGAAAAAGAGAAAAGAATGATTCACATTGAAATTACATTTACATTCAGTTCATACTTTTCTACTAGTGAAACTGTGTGTGAAATGCAATAACCTATTTCCATTGTATATGAGGATTATCATTTCTCACGAACTGATTAGAATGCAAATTACATAGACAGGATGCCAGACTCTTACAGACTGCCAGGAGTAAGAGCGTCTGTACTAGTTGCTCTTATATTAGTATCAGATGATTCCTCTGACATGAAACAAAGACATGAAGCAGATGAATTGCAATGTGTATTTAATGTTTACAACATATGTATACAACATGTTTATAAGTGAAAGAGCTAGGCCTGGATTCCCACAGTCTCAAACAGCTTTTAGTTGTGGATCAAAATATGTCACAGCAATTATTTTCTGACTAGTTTACAGAAAGTGCTATAGGTATAAGAAAAAGAAATATGGTAACTTTTGAGAAGTGTCTATTTTTTAATTAGGAAATCGTAGAGTTAGCATCTTTATAAAGAGGTTGTCCTTCCAGTACTTGAGGGGAGTTTATAAACAGGAGGGAGACCACCTTTTTACATGGTCTAATAGTGATAAGAGCAGAATGGCTTTAAACTAGTAGAGGAGAAATTTAGATTAGATATTAGGAGAAAATTCTTTACTCAGAGAGTTGTAAGGCACTGGAACAGGTTGCCCAGAGAAACTGCGGGGGTCCCATCCCTGGAGGTGTTCAAGGTCAGGTTGGATGGGGCCCTGGGGAGCCTGATCTAGTGGGACAAAATGCTGCCCAAAGCAGGGGGATTGGAACTAGATGATTTTCAAGGTTTCTTCCAATTCAACCCTTTCTATGCTTCTGTGATTTTTTCAGTTGTTTTTTGTGTGTGTGATCCTTTTTAAAAGTTCTAAGTAATAATAGCTATGTAATTTTCCTTGATATGAAGGAATGATATGTATAGTGACAATTCAATGATTTATCTTTAATTTTTTATTGGCCTTTTGTATAAAGGTAGTGATTTTGGTTTTAGTGCACCAAAAAAAAACCCCACCTGCATTACATTAGAAAAAATATATCACCACTATAATGTCAGAAGTCCAATTATAAAGAGGTTTAAATGCATATAAAAATGGACAGTGAAGCACATATTTCAAACATATGATAGGCAATAAATTAGCTACCTGAAGAAATCCTCAGAGATGGAGAAACATTGAAGAGATGCTCTGCTATCATATACGATCTGGGAATGTATGTGTATATCTTTTTCTACTTACTTATTAATTTTTCTCATGTGTAACGAGAGATGAATATTTATACTCCAGCTGCCATTAGATACCTTTGTCAACTATATCTAGTAAAAGTGTTGTAATACACAATTTGTCTGGCCCGCCAACATGTTAAGCTTCAAATTAGGGAAGTTCAGTAAGGAATTCCATATTTGTTACTGGGTTTGGATTGTTTTTGAAAAAGAAGCATTTGTGATGTAGTACAGTTATCGAATGTTTACTTTGCAGTTGTTATTCCATGTTAAATGTATTATCAAAGATGAAATCCCAACACTACATAAAACTATTACACACAATTACATCATTAGGAGCTGATGAATCCAGTAACCAGACACAGGGACGGCTCCCTCTTCCCTGACTAAACCACTAGTCTGTGCACATATACCTAATAAGAATGCATACACTCAACACATTTGCTGGAAATACAATACAGCAGAGAGGAAGCAGTATAGGAGATTCCTGGAATGTGAGGAAGACAACTTCCTGAAACTACTGGTAAGAGAGCCTACCAAGGGAAGTGCCCTGCTACACTTGCTGTTTACAAACAGAGGAAGACTGGTGGGAGACATGCTTGGAAGCTGTCTTGGGCATAGTCACCACAAAATGATAGAGTTCTCTATTCTTGGTGAAGTCAGGAGGGAGGTCCACAAAACTGCTACCTTGGACTTTCAGAAGGCAGAGTTTGAACTGTTTAGGACATTGACTGGGAGAATTTCTTGGCAAAGGGGTCCTGGAAGAACCACAGAATCATAGAGTGGCTTGGGTTGGAAGGGACATCAAAGGTCATCTACTTCCAACATCTATGGCATGGCAAACAGGGTTGCAAACTGCTATATCAAGCACTAGATCAGGTTGCCCAGGGGCCCAGCCTGGACTTGAACACCTCCAGGGACAGGGAATCCACAGCTTTTCTGGGCAGCCTGTTCCAGCACCTCACCACTCTCTCTGTGGAAAGTTTCCTCCTAATGTAATCTAAATCTTCCCTTATTTTGTTTAAAACCATTCCCACTTGTCCTATCACTATCTGCCAGTGTAAAAAGCTGATTTTCCTCCTGTTTATAAATCCCTTTAAATATTGGAAGGCTGCAACGAGGTCTCCATGAAGCCATCTCTTCTCCAGACTGAGCAAGCCAAGCTCCCTCAGCCTGTTTGCGTAGGAGAGGCTCTCCAGCCCTCTCATCATCTTTGTGGCCCTACACTGGACCCTCTCCAAAAGCTCCACATCTTTCCTGTGTGGGGGGCCCCAGGCCTGGACACAATACTCCAGATGGGGCCTCACAAGGGCAGAGATACAGTCACATCCCTTGCCCTGCTGGTCACCCATCTCTCAATGCAGCCTGGGATACTGTTGGCCTTCTGGGCTGCAAGAGCACCCTGCTGGTTCATGCTAAGTTTTTCATCTACCAGGATCTACAAGTCCTTCTCAGCAGGGCTATTCCTCAAGGAGTTCTTTTCCCAGTCTGTATACGTATCTGGGATTACCCTGACCCAAGTGCACTTGGCTTTGTTGAGCCTTATTAGTTTTTTCATGGGCCCATCTTTCAAGTTTGACAGGGTCCCTTTGGATGGCATCCTTTCCTTCTACTGTATCAGCTTTACTACTCAGCTCTCAGCTTGGTGTCATTTGCTCTACAGAAGTTCTGGATCCCAACTTTGTTTTTTGCCAGGCACATGCCCCTCAAGATCACAAACTTTACCTGGGCATGGTCACTGCAGCCCAAGGTGCCTCCAATCTTAACCTCTTTAATGAACTTGTCTGCATTGGTGAGCACCAGATCCAGAAATGGTTCTCCTCTGTTTGATTTGCCTAATACCTGGACCAGGAAGTTATCATCAACACACTCCAGGATTCTTCAGGGTTGCTTGCAGCCTGCCACATTGCCTTCCCAGCAGACATCCACGTGGTTGAAATCCCCCATCAAGATCAGAGTCTGTGAGTGCCACAGTTCCTACAGCTGAAGCAAGAAGGCCTCATCCATAGACTCCCCCTGATCAGGTGGCTTGTAATAGACCCTGACCACGAGATGTCCTTTATTGATCTGGTCCCTGATTTGCACCCACAGGCTCTCAACCTGATTGTCACTGTTTCTCAGAGGCAGCTCTTCACACTCTATCCATCTCTTAATGTAGATGGTAACTCTCCCACCCCTCTTTCCCTGCCTATCTCTTCTGAAAAACTTGTAGCCCTTGATAGTTGTGCTTTAGTAATGTGAATCATCCCACCATGTCTCTGTGATCACCATTAGGTCATACTTTTCTAATTACGCCGTGGTTTCCAGCTCTTCTGCTTATTACTCAGACTGTATGCATAGGTGTAGAGGCCCTTCAGCTGGGCTATTGACAATGTTACCTTCTCTGAGGAGCCCTCATGCTATACTTTGGGACAATGCAAAGGTTTTTCCCTGCTGTTTCTTAAAGTGACAGCATTCCCAGACCCTTTTCTGTCACATCTAGTTTAAAGCCCTGGTAATCGATCCAGTCAGCTTGCTTCCCAGAATAGTTTTACCCCACATGCTCAGTTGCATTCCATCTGATGTCCACATACTTCTCAAAGGCCTGTCCAAAATCATGGAACTCAAAGCCTTGATCATGACACCATCCACACTGCCAGTCATTTATCTGACCTGTTTTCTTTCTTTCTGGGTCCCAGCTGCCAACTGGGAGGACAGAGAAGAACACTACTTGTGCTCCTGATCCCTTCAGTGTCTTTCCAATTAGCGCAAAGCCTCTCTTAATGCTGTGCAGTTTCCTTGTTTCAGCCTTTTGCGACCCAACTTGAAAGAGAACAAGTGGATAGTAGTCTTCCTGTTTTTATCAGAGACGGTAGCATCTTCTTGATATCTCTAGCATGTGCCCCTGGCAGACAGCAAACCTCTCTGGAGAGGTTATCTGGGCAGCAGATTGGAGCCTCTGTGACTCTCAGTGAGGAGTCCCCAGTTACTAGGGGACCTTTTTTGGTAGCACTAGTTTTTATGTGATTCCTTGATTGACCCTGCTTAATGTGCTTATTATTTCCTGGGTTGTGACTGCTTCCTCAAGAAGGAAATCTGAAAAGTGCAGGAACAGGTCATCCCTGTGTGCCGGAAGTTGAAATGGCAGGGAAGATCAGCTGACTGAACAAGATGCTTTTGCTGAGGCCCAGGGAAAAAAAGTTTACCATTGTTGGAAGAAGGGACAGGCAACTCAAGAAGAGTAAAGGGATGTTGCTAGGATATGTAGAGGGAAAATTAGAAAGGCAAAAGCCAAGCAAGAACTTAATCTGGCCAGCAATGTACAGTGTTGCTCAGCACTGTTGTATTATCGACAGTGTTTTTCTCCTAAAGCCAAAACATAACATCACACCAGACATTATTAAGAAAGTAAACTCTGTCTCAGCTGAAACCTGGACAAAGGGGAGGGCCAAGGAGAATTTCTGTCTTTTATTGAATGAGGTGGGAAATGTTATGGCAAGGACAAGGAAAAGGCTGAGGTTCTCAATGCCTTCTTTACTTCTGTTTTCAATAGATCAGTTATCCTCAGGGTTCTCACCCTCTCTGAGCTGGAAGACAAGGATGGGGAGCAGAATAAACCTCTCGCAGTTCAGGAGGAAACAGTTAGAGAACTGCTACTCCACCTGGACTGTCACATGACCATGGGGAGAGATGGGATCCACACAAGGGTACTGAGGGAGCCGGCAGAAGTGATTGCCAATCCATGTTCCACCATTTTTCAGCAGCCCTGGTCAACTGGGAAGGCTCCAGATGACTGGAGACTTGGCAATGTGATGTTCAACTACAGGAAGAGTTGAAAGAATGATCCAGGGAAGTATAACTCTGTCAGCCTGACCTTGGCATTAGGGAAGGTCATGGAGCAGATCACCTTGAGAGTGATCACAGCATGTGCAGGACAACCAGGGGATCAGACCTAGACAACATAGATTCATGAAAGGCAGGTGCTGCTTGATCAACCTGATCTTCTATATATACATGGCCAGCCACACAGACATAGAAAAAAGACAGTGCACACCTAAGCACAAATGACACTAATGATCTTACCTTGTTCCTCTGTGTATATCACCAGAATGAAGGTATGTTAGTGGGAAATACATTCACATTGTAAATACTGGACCTGGGCATTCAGTCTCCTCACAACCAGTTGCTAGTAGAAGCAGTTTTCACTCACAGAGACTTATCAGTCTAATTCCCATAGGCCAACAATAACTCCCTCAGTAACTGACTTTAGACACCCAATCTAACCACTAATGCTCAGTATGATCAGTCTACCCAGAAGCTGGCAGCCAGTGTGTGAGCATTCAAGCTCCAGAGCCCTGCCCAAGCTTCTATTGTTTAGATTTGCACCCATGAACACACACATGCATGCACAGACACTCTCTCCACCCCTTCAACCTCTCCGCCCTAGCAATTATCCCCGGATATACAGTCTAGGCTATAGTCTTGGCTATAGTTGCCTCACAGGCAGATGACACATACAGATGGGTCTCTCAGTCAGCTTCCAAGCCTTGTCATACTTGACTTAGACTTCCTCCTTCCTTCAGGAGCCAATTCACAGACCCTCTGGTCTCTCCAATATCCAGAACTGACTTACAGCCTCTTTGATACTGGCCTTTCACACTGCTTGTCCTACTTGTAGATTAGTTTGATTTAAAATTCATTAGTGATCATACACTGATGTATATTCCCACACAATATTTATCCATTACAGACTTTCTAGTTGCTGGTACCACAGACGAAAAACCTTCTGAGACCCACAGTCCTGCTGCAGCTATTATCACTCAGATTCTTATATACACAGAGAGACAGAAGAGAGACTCACTTCACCCAGAAAAAAAAAAATGTAAATGGCTTTTCAAAAGAAGATAGAATAGACCATGCAGGTCTATCAGGTGCATAGTTTTCTATGTTAGTATGTAGTGCACTGTACTAATCCAGAATAACCATAGGAGATAAAACTTGAGCAAGTACAGCAGCAGGGCATGCCATTTGACCAGGAGGTATTAAGGATTTACTGTTCCTGAAGTATAGTCATTGGGAGTTTATGTATGTAGTTGTCATGGTTTCATGATTTTTGTTATTGGTATTCCACATCATAACATCATGTAGTGCACTGGGATTTAAAGAGTTAATGCTCCACTTCCGAGAGTCGTGGATAATTCCGGGTACCCGGTTCTCAGAAGAGAAGAAGAACTACACCAGAGGACTTTGCATTGTTCTATTTATTTTTTCTGTTCAGAGGGAAAGATAAAACTGCATATCACAAGATGTTCTCTTTTTTCCCTTTCTGCTCATCCCAGGTAGACGTCTCGCCTTCAGCATTAGAGTAAGGCCTTTGGTTTTTGGACACTCTCTCTCATTTTTATTTGATTTATTAGCCTCAATTTTAATTATATTGTATTATACTATCTTATCTTCCATTCCGATATCTTATTTAGTAAATCAGTTTATTTCTCCTCAGATCATTGCTGCTGCTTTGTTTTTAGGCCCATGTCCCTACCCTTTTCCCTTTTCCCCTTGTTCCCTTACCTGGGGCACGGGTCTGTGGGTCCCACCGCCCCATTAGTCACATAACCAGGCCAAACCAGCCCGTAAACCATTGACAGTAGTAAATGAATTTATACAGTGTTTGTTACTATTGATATTTTACTGTAACGCTAGTTGTATTCATATTCAAACACACTAACAAAGACATTCCTGAGAGTGAATATTCCTCTAATGAATAAATATTTTAGCAAAGACCACATTTATGAAAAACAGATTTTTTAATGCATGAAATTATATGGAATAGAAGTCATTGTAATTATAGTAATGAGCTCTTTATTTTCCTTCACCTACATGTAGAGATTATGTCTATTTGAAATGTGGTAAAGAAAAGAAAAAAATTATTTGCCTTTGATGCTTATTCCTCTTGACTTGCAGAGCTGAACAAGATAAACAAAGGAGCAATAGACTTACATTTGTTTCTTAATTATTTTCCAAAGCCCTCGACAGAGTTAACCAAAATGACCAAAACTATAAACGCACTGCTCATCCCTGTTATTAAATCTCTGCAGAGAGATTTTCTTACAGCATTCATCAAATAGAAAAGCTTTTTTAAACTCAACATTGCTAGCTTGTCGTAAGATCTGACAAGCAAGTGACATTTTTACACGTTAATGGAAAAGAGCCCATTAAAAAGATTGAATTTACAGTTCTTATGACAAGAATTTAACTTACTCTTCCAGAGCTGGATCAGTTCTGCAGTACCAGTGAATAAACTGTAGCTTCATGGTCTTCAGTAATCTTATGGTCATTATATTATGCAAATACACATTTACAGACTGAAAAGTAAAGTGCTCAACTCTAGGATGAGATTCCTTAACTCAAACTTCACCTTTTCATCGATTACAATCTATGCATTTGCTCAGGCACATAACTTGCTATTTATGTAACTGGTTCTTTGAGCAGTGCAGTCGATACATTGGAGGGAAGGGAAGCCATCCAGAGGGACCTGGACAGGCTGGAGAAGTGGGCCCCTGAGAACCTACTGAGGTTCAACAAGGCTAAATGCAAGGTGCTGCAGTTGGGCCAGGGCAATCCCAGGTGTTTATACAAAATGGGGGAAGATCTCTTTGAGAGTAGCCCTGTGGACAAGGACTTGGGGATTCTGGTGGATGAGAAGCTGGACATGAGCCAGCTGTGTGCACTTGCAGCCTGAAAGGCCAACTATGTTCTGGGTTGCATTAAAAGCGGAGTGGCCAGCAGGGAGAGGGAGGTGACTGTCCCCCTCTACTCAGCTCTTTTGAGACCCCATCTTGAGTACTGCGTCCAGGCCTGGGGGCCCCAGTACAAGAAAGATGCAGCTCTCTTGGAGCGAGTTCAGAGGAGGGCCACCAAGACGATCAGAGGGCTGAAGCACTTCTCCTATGAAGAAAGGTTGAGGGAACTGGGCTTGTTTAGCTTGGAGAAGAGAAGGCTCCGGGGAGACCTCACTGTGGCCTTCCAATACTTGAAGGGAGCGTATAAACAGGAGTGGGAATAATTGTTCACGAGGGAGGATAGTGATAGGACAAGCGGGAATGGTTTTAAACTGAGACAGGGGAGATGTAGGTTAGATATTAGGAGGAAGTTTTTCACTCAGAGGGTGGTGACGTGCTGGAACAGGTTGCCCAGGGAGGTTGTGGATGCCCCATCCCTGGAGGCATTCAAGGCCAGGCTGGATGTGGCTTTAGGCAGCCTGGTCTAGTGGTTGGCGACTCTGCACTCAGCAGGGGGATTGAAAGTTGATGATCTTTGAGGTCCTTTTCAATCCAGGCCATTCTATGATTCTATGATTCTGTGATTCTTTGTAGACATGAAAATGAAAATGAGAATTAGGTTCATACTCCATGAGAGAATCTGGATCCTTCAGCAATGGAACACAGGCTTTTTTCATTTAATGTACAAGAAAGTTTAAGATAAACAGCTGTACTGTGTTGAGCCATATCTTTGTGTCTGATGACATTTACTCTATAATAAGATCAAAGAATATGCTTTTGCTGTTTATTTACTTACAGCAAAAAACGCTAGATGTCTGAAAGAAATAAAATATTGTAGAAAAAAACTGAAGTCTAAAAAATATAATATGTATACATGCACACACAAGAAGAATGTATTAATGCATATAAATTAGATATAAATTTTTAAAAATATTTGGATTCCTTAGATGAATGTTAATTAATTATTTAATTTTAGTTTATTTAATTTTAGTTGAGGCAGAGCAATAAGATACTTAACCAACAGAACAAAACTAGTAGATAGTAATTAATATTTTCATAGCGGCTCATGAAGTGACTGTAATTAAATACTCTACTTTTGTAAGGAGAACAGATGTGCAAAAAATATTGTTTTTGTCTGTTCAAAAACAGAGAGGCTTCAGCTGAATTACTATTTTCATGGTTTTTGTTTTTTTTTTCACCATAATTTGAGAAAGATGCAGAGTAGCTAGAGAAAGACCAGAAGAGATCAAAAGGAATGTTCAGTGTCTAGAAAATGTACTTTCTACAAAAAGACTGAATGGGCTGGAATTGTTTATCCTAATGAAAAATATAGAACTATGGAAAGAACATAGTGGTAGTTTCTTCATTGAAATCTGCTGTAAAGAGGAAAGAAATGATTTCTTTGGTAAATAGCAGTGGTGTGAAGTTTTAATTAGGGAAAATTAGTTTAGATGTTACTAAGAAATTTCCATAGAACTTCGTAATAAAGATAGCTTAATAGATAGATTTATTGTCTGACAGATTATTAAGTGTCTGTTATGGGAGGTTTTTAAAGCAAGTAGGACAAATGAGTATCAGGACTATCTTGGAGACAATGCATCCACTGAGAAGGGCCTTGACTTCAACTCTAGAATCACAAGATTTATTTATTTATTATACAGTAAACTTCCTGAATCATTGCTGCATTTTAAGACAGGTCCTTTATTTTTTTTCCTATAGTCATTATGACTAAATGTATGCATGCAATATAATTTGAATTCTAAAGGCTGAACTGGAAAGTTCAGTATCATAGTTCACATACTATATATGTATGGTACATTATTACTTCCTGTTACCTATCCTCCTATTACAGATATAATTCATATCCTTCTCATGGGTGAAGACTTAATCAACAACTCTGAACAGTGTAACCTCTTTGAATCATTTCCAAAAGCAGGTCAGAAATTCGTTAGCATGCATATCACACTCCATTTCATGTTATTTATTCAATGACTTGTTGAAGTACGCTGTCATTCATGTGCTGGTTGTCTTTTTTAAGCCTCTAGTGTCTTCCTTGTCAAATAAGTTGAGAGGCTAAAACTTGTGCTACATAGAAACATGTTTGTCTATGCTATATTTACTCTCTTATGAAATTTAAAAATGTCTCTTTCAGGAGTTTTTTATATAAATACATATATTCCCTTTATCTACCACTACTCAGAGGATTTCTTTTAGATTCTTTCAGATTTCTTGTCAGACCAAGTATCATTTTAATTTGTGCTTTATGAAGAATTCATTGAAACTAATCTATTCTAGAAATAGAAATGTCTAGGATAACTCTAAAAAGGTCTAAATGCATAGAAAGGTAACTAAAATTACTTTGCCTGATGTCTTTATGAGTGGTGAAATTTATCTTTTGGATATGCAAGGATTTTTTTTAATTTTTATTTTTAATGCAGTCATATCTATTCCATGACTGATATGAAAGCAGTTTAGAAATCATAACTGTTAAATTCAGGCTGTTCTTCCATACTCATTTTGCTGACATAGGGTTAATAATGTTTTTGGTTCTTGGATTAGATTATTAAATATTTGTGATTCCATATTTTTCCTGGAAAATTGTTATCAATGCTTGGGTTTTATGTTGCACTTAAGTATAAAAGAGAAATTTTTCACCATAAAGGTTGTTTGGACTCTGTCACTAATATTTTGTTTTTCTTTAAATGGAGGTAGATTTACAAATGGTGGATACTAAATGCTGTGTATTCATTTTAGAAGAAATGTTGTAGTAATCAGCTTTATTTTGCCTCAAAAGGGAAACTCATAAATTGATTGTATTTACTGGAACAGAAATATAAAGCTTTGATTAAGGTCTCGTTAGAGAGTGAAGAAGAGACTAAACCAGACACAGTGGTTTGTACAGACTGCGTGTTTCCAAATCTTTTTGACATGCTGTCCACAAGAATCAGCCAGGCAACCAAGGGGATTGAGAGGAGACTTCCCAAGTGATTTTAAAAAGTAATACATTTTCTTAATTCATCAACTGTTATTAGATTAGTTTGCTCCCTCAACTGTCACCTCAGGTTTCATTCAAACAGAAATTTGCAGTAATATCTAACCGCAGGACATGTATTCACAAAACCATTTAAAATGTATCTTTTTTTGGCAGATGTTCTCTGTGTATTGTTCCACACTATGATTTCTTTTTAATGATTGTGGAACAGCAATACTGCTAAGAAGATAAGATTGAACAGAATACATTACCTCTTTAGTGTAGGAACAGTTTAATGTATCAAATGGTTGTACACGTCTGTCTCCTTCAAAGCTAGTGCTATTACAATTAAAGAAATTTCTCTTTGAAGTGAATGAACAGTAGATTAAAAGAAAATTTTACTTGTGTATGTGTTTAAACCATATTCATGAGCACTCGTGTACATACATATACACCAGCACATACATATACGGCTTAATTTTTGCTGCTTTTTTACACAACATCCTCTTTAACAAAGTCCCCACCTCTGTTCTCCTTCACATACATGTATATAAATATGTATGTCTATATAAATATATAGACATAGCCATCACAAACAGATATATTCACCACTCATGCAAACACAAACAGCAGTAATGCTCTCATTCGATTTTTGTCTTTGCTCAGTTAGGCCGAAGGTCTTTAGTGAAAGATGTTCTAAAATAAATGTCTCCTATTTCATTATGTTGACCCAGGATGTCAGATGCAGATGTTGATGCTATGGCAGTAGAAGCTGATCCTTCCTGCCCGTATTCCACTAAATTTTGTTGCTGTGTAACAGATGACAGCAGTGGAGCAGTCTGACAAAATGGCGTCTGACATGGAAGTCAGATCATAGAAACATAGAGTCAGAGAATCCTTAGAGTTGGAAGGGACCTTTAAAGATCTTCTAGTCCAACTCCCCTGCAATGAACAGGGACATCACAGCTTTATCAGGTTGCCCAGAGCTTGGTCCAACCTGGCCTTGAAAGTTTTCAGGGACGGGGCATCCATCACATCACTGGGCAACCTGTTCCTGTGCTTCACCACCCTCACTGTAGAAGACTTTTTCCTTATATCCAACATAAATCTACCCTGTTTGAGCTTGAAACCATTTCCCCTTGCCCTGTCACCACAGATCCTGCTAAAGAGTCTGTCCCCTTCTTTCCAGTAGCTCCTCATTAGATACTGAAATGCCACTATCAGGTCGCCTTCTCTTCTCCAGGCTGAACAGCCCCAGCTCTTTCAGCCTGTCCTCATAGGAGAGGTGTTCCATCCCTAGGATCATTTCTGTGGCCCTCTGGATGCACTCCAACAGATCGATGTCTCTCCTGTACTGAGGACTCCACTTCTGAACTAAAGACACTCGGTGAGGTCTCACAAGCAGAGAGTAAAGGGGCAGGATCACCTCCCTCGACCTGATGGCCACAGTACTTTTGATACAGTTGGCTTTCTGAGCTACAAGGGCACATTGCTGTCTCATGTCCAGCTTCCCATCCACCAGTACCTCTAGGTCTTTTTCGGCAGAGCTGCGCCCAGTCCTTTCATCCTCTAGCTTGTATTGGTAGTGGATGTTGGCTCGACCCAGGTGCAAGACCTTGCACTTGCACTTATTGAACCTCATTAGATTCTCCTGGGCCCGCTGCTCAAGCCTATCTAGGTCTTCCTAGTTAAACAAAGGTGTGTAATTGAATTCCTCCATGCGGAAAAAAAATTGCACCCCTTGACATTCATTGACTTTTGCTGAACAATTATGGAGACCAAACAACAGATGTTAGCACAGTGAGGTGGTGGGTGATGCGTTTCAGCAGTGGCTACAACAACGTGAAAGACAAGCCACATTCTGGATGACCATGCATGACTGTCACACCACAAAATGAAAAGTGTCTTGATCAGCTCATTCATGCAAACTGGCTAATGGTGGTGACAGTTGAAAAATAGCATTTGTAGCTGAGAATTTGGTCTATCAAACAGTATTGTGCTCTTTGTATCTGTTGTATTTTCCATGGAAATAAGAAAGAGGTGTTGCTTTTGGAGTTACCTATGTATATACACTGTCACACCCTGGCTGTGAAGGGAAGGAGGGTTGACCAGATTCACAAATCCCCTTGATTAGATTAAGGTGAAACAACACTTGAAGTCCAAAAACAATCATAAATTTTAGTGAGAATCTCTGTAATAAAATTATCTCAAAAGTATTAACACTCTGATGATTATATGTATCTCAGATGTGTAGCTAAATTATCCAACTTTATAAGTAATTGAAATAAATCTTGCATTACTTAACAACTTTAAGAGTAAAAAAAAAAAAAAAGAATAGAGAGAGAGAAAGAGAAACAGGGTTGAGATGGAGAGAGAGGTGGACAGTGAGTGGTCTGTGAGATCACTCATCCAGAAGATCTGAAGTTCTAAGATCCTGAAGTGTACATCAGATAGAGGATCCCTTCTCTCAGAAAAGAGTTAGACATAGGGATTAGTAAGATGGACAGACAGGTGTACTGACCAGCCAACTGTTTATACATGACTGACCTTTTTTAATCTCCCTATCCCTCTGTTTCCCCTTCTTTCTCCCCAAATCATCTACATCCCTCCCTTTCCCTACTTTTGGCTCCATAGTAAGTCTTGTGCAATTTCCAGATATTCTTCCCCTGTATCCCACGATTTACTCCATAACCCTAAGCATATACGCTCTAGTAATTGTAACAAGATACACTTTATTGCTGCCCTCAGCTTGCTGCTCGATATGTTTTTTACTCCCTTCTAGCTGATACTCTACCTTGATAGATCCTCAAAATATCACCGATTTTCTGTCACCAGTTTTCCAACAAAGAGTAAGTGTCTCCATGCATGTGATTCAAGATGTACCAGATAAATTGGGTGAATCTAGTATATTAGCTACCTAACATATAATATAGTATAATATATTAGCTTTCCTTTAAATAATTTCCTTTAAATATTGTTGCTGATTCATAGGGCATATACATTTTAATGTAAGATAACAGTAACTTATTTCTCAGAAGCATATTAAAAATCTTTTGGTATTCATCAGTGTGGCTTAATTTACTGCTAATTCCACCAACATTACAATTCACAGGGAGTGATCCAATGTTAAATTTTGCCTCTTAGTACAAATATAGAGACAAGCACAAATATGGAGTCTAATCAGCACTGAGTTCTTACAAAGGAAAATAAATTAATCCTTGAAATCTTTTTGGCAAAAATACATTAAATGAACAAAGGAAGAACACATATTTTCTGGAATGAATATGAACCTACATTTTGATGTCAGTTAAAAAAAATAAGATATACAAATTTCTAATTTAAGATGCAAAGAATTTCAATAGCTAAAGCAAAGTTCAGCAGTTCTAGGTTAAATATTTCATATTTTTTTCATTGCAAATTCATTTCAAAGTAAAAAAATGAAAAATAATAATAATAAAAACAATCTGTTATTGTAGTTCAAGATTTTCTAATTACACCTCCAGTTTTGATTTTCATCACCATTCCAATCATGTATTTATAAAACTTTGTTGTTGCTTATGCATTGTCAGAAGTGTGCATTTTACAACATTAGAATCACACAGAAAATGTATAGTCTTAATCCTGTCTCTTTAATTATTAATACTATTATTTTTTGGGAGAGTAAAATCATATCTAACCTAGTTTTTCTCTCTTACAGGAGAATGACTGATATATAGCTTCTCTCTATATATTTTGGTGAACAAGGCCAAATTGTACATATTTTCATAAAATACTTTTGTGTCTATCTCACATCTAGAAAACATTTGAGAATCAAGGAGTTCATTCATGCATTTTGCATATTCCCTAAGAAACAGAAACTCACAAACATTCTGACACTACAGTCAGAATGACAAAATTTGACTAAAACAGAAAAAGGCAAGCAAAAATCTCTCTGTGGCACTTTAGGATGTTCCATAGCAAGGAGGCTACATTATAAATAAATGGAAAACAAAAGATCCAGATACCTTTAATGTGGAACCATCTTTTTAGTGACTACAGAGCAATATGTAAATGGTGATTAATAGTTCCAGAATATTTTAAAGCAACAATAGTCATTTCATTTGTATAGATACATGAATGTTTATAAAGCTATTTAGAAAATTATCTTCTTACCCTTGAATACTGTGGAGATGACTCAGGCATTTTGTACTGGAAACTCTATGTGTTACTTGCATACTTCCATTGGGAATGGAAAAAGAACACAGGTAATTTGTTGTAATACACTTGTTTTTCTTACTCAGTTTCAGGTTCCTTTTCATTCATGGCCCTATAAATTTGGCATTTCTGTCTATATTGTAGTCCAAACTCAGTAGGAGGGATAAATAATAGCTCACCTCCATATATCACTCAGACAAAGAATGTGTTCTAATTCTTCTGTACCTGGAAAGTTCATCAAAAACTCATTGAAGTGAGAAAGAACTGTATCTCCTTTGATAAGCAATTATTTTAGAAGGTTCTTAATATGAGTCTTCATGTGATGGGTAGTTCATGAATAGCTTGATATACAAGGGCTACTTTTTGACAGTTTGATCTAGATTAACCTCTAGGTCCAGAGGTTAATCTGGGATGAATCTACAATCCCTGTTCAACTCACAGCATTTCAACTTTAAACCTAATCATTTTTCTGAGGGGAAAGGCAGTGCTATGCTCTTCGTTTGACAACTGGCAAAAATAAACCAGATGTAAAATGCGATTCATCCTATGCTCATTATCTGCTTAGGTTCTTTGTTTGATCAATAGAGACCATGGTGTTTCTTCACAAAGTAGAGATTTTAAATAAATCAGATCTCTGTTTTTAAAAACATTTTTTTCCTCCATTATTCATATTAGGTGACTAGGTTACATAGAAACCTTTGTTGTAGCTTCTTAAAGCAGTGTGTGAGGAAACCCTCCCAGAGAGGTTTTAGGACTTGTCCAAGCTCACAGGTCTTTTGAAAAGGGAATTCAGTGGAAGTCCCTCAAGGTCACATTTATAGAAATTCTTTCCTGAAAAAAAAGAAATTGTACTACTACAAAAAGAATTATTTATATGATTTGGAAGAGAAGGACTGAAGGCATGTTTCTGAGCAGTGAAAAGGTTTTCTGTGGTTTTATGTCCACCTGAATTTGTTTGTTTCCTCCACGCAATTATTTTCCTGGCTTTTATTAGTCATCATCATGTGACTGATTTCCAAATTAAATGTTCAAACTTATTTTATTATTATTTATATTTAGAGAAATAATTATGAAAAATACTGGCCCTGAAAATATACATAAATTAAACTTCTCAAATTCATTTCAAAATGTTTGTTTCTTACTAATGAACCAGCATTACTAGACTTCCCATTCTATACTTATCACTGTAAATTTGTCTTCCTATACAAATTGCCTGATATATACCAGTTCCTCAAACCATTCTCATTATGTTTCTAAACTATCAATGTGAAACACTGAATATAAATATCTCTGTAAGTTTACATCTCATTATTTTAGTATAAACAGAAGAAAGTAAATTGTTTATCAACATCTGAGTGTTTCTTTGCCTTAATTCTAAGCAGTTTTTAATCAAGCATCATTATTTTTGTGTATGTACACAGAGTACAAATTAATATTAAACAAATAGCTTTAATCAAATTCACATGACTGCACAATGACCTAGAAAACAAAGAATCAGGACTGTGTTGTTTACAAGATTCCTTTCCCAAACATAAAGCATTTCGAAAGACTGGCTTTTTATGTTACTGGGGCTTGTATTTCCTTCTAAATATGATACTCGGTGTGCTGAATCAATGCTTTGAAATATTGAATGTAATGTTTTACAATTTTTTCAAAGTATATTAATGCAACATACTCCTCCTGAATATAATATAGCTTATATTATTTCATAATTGTAATCTGTTACAAGTTTAAATGTTAAGGCTAGCTTCATGTATAATGCTTAATCAAAGCATTGTCTTAACTCACAGGACTTTTATTGTAAGGACAATGAAATCTAAACAAGAACTTTATATTAAAGTTTTAAGCATCTTGATATTTCCATCCCAAACTGAGTACTGTTTTGTGAGGAAGGAATATTGTAAATATATATATATATATGCATATCTATCTCCAGGATTTTATAGATACTGATGTTTGGATACCTCCAAATTTTTCTTCTTTCATCTGCCCATTCAGCAGTATGTTAGATGTAGTAGTTGAAGTATTATCTATAGTGGGTGACATTTGATTCTAGTTTAAGCACTATAAAAAATGGAAAATAATTAAAAAATTAACATTTACATATATACAGCTATCAAGAAAATAAACAGAGACACAGAAACAGCATGTATAATAGTAATGCTGCCAAAAAGGCATAGATCCCAGAACTATATATTTAAATGAAATCTCCATATAGAGAGAGCTATTATCATATATATCAAATTATTGGAATATATATGTTTATTAAGAACTGTATACCATTTTTTCCTTCCTGCATATTGTTATTTAAACTACCTAACCAGTGAACATAATATATCTCTTTAACATAACAATACAGATTAAACTATTTTTTTTTTGTTGTTTGTAAATTTGTAACTCCTTTGATTAATTCAGGCAAGATCACAACAACAACAACAAAAGCCAGTGAAATAAGGTAAGGACAAATTGATAGGAAAGATATATAGAAGTCTGTGTTCCCTTGTTTCTGTGGAAACATACTTATTCCTTTACAAAATAGTAGCATGGGTAAGGGCAGGTGAGGAAAAGTGATCCGGTCAAAGCTGAAAGAAAAAAAAACAGCAAATGGCATATGTACCTACATTACTCACAAAGTTGTGACTTATCTGTGGGCAAATCATGGTAAATCAGTTACGAGGTATAATTTATTTCTAGTAAATTATGTGAAAACACAGAGCAAAGGCTAGAGGCTGTGAACCAACTATCGTGAAGTTATTAATGTTTCAGTGGCTGAAGGTGGGCTGCAGGGCATGATACAGGGACCGTCACTCTACACATCATAGCATTTTCTGTGCTTCAGTAAGCAGGGCATATGTAACTTTCTAAAGCAATTTGAATTTTTTTACAATGTTATGTAATGCTATTTAATCTATAGATTTTCATCCTTCAATTCTATTTTTGTTTCCTTTATAACTATCAAAATTCCAAGAATAGTCTTCCAGACTTTATAAGATGCAAGATTTGCCCCTTATGGAAACAAAATTATGCTGTTTGTATGAAAGAATAAATCAGAACAATGTATACTTTTTACCTTTTTATGTGGTTCAGATTAAAGAACAATACAGATATTAAATAATGCGTGTAGATAATAAATGTAAAGAAGTTCTACTAGCACTAGCTAAATCTATTATTAAGAACACAATAATTCAACAAAAACAAACAAACAAAACCCACAGAGAGAAAAAAAAATGCGAAAACACAATTTGAAAAATTTTATCTCCACAGTGATTCCACTCAAGTGTTCTCATCTCATTGTGGCAAAACTTGGTTAGGTTCATTCAGTTAACAGATTTGATGCAGTTACCCACATCTAGATGGTCACTCCTAGCAGTGATTCCTTTTTGAGAAAGATCATATACTCTTGTTTTCCCATCTTCATTGATTCTACCTCATGCTGTGATGTCTTTTTTTTTTTCAGTAATTCAACTATTATTGACTCCCCGTGATCCATAAGATGTGTTTGCCTCATTTGAAAACTTTGTGTTAAGGAAGTCATTTCAAAAAGGCTCTGTGTATTAAAACCAGCCTTCATAACCCTAGTGGTAAACCTCCTCTGTCAGACACCTTTTCCCTTTCCTCTTCTGTATTTTCTTCTCTGCTTGGCAAAGCTCAAGAAACACTCAATTTCCTCACTTTCACCTACTAGCAGCCTCCTTCATTCTGTGATGTACAAAGAGTTGTCTGAGTGCAAATTAGCAGCAAACACTGAAGGAAAGCTGGAGCATTTTATCACTCACTCTGGTACCATTAAATAAAGAAACACTCTCTTTTATCAGCTATGCCTAGAAATCATATTGTTTTCCCTCTTTTTAAAGAAGAATGTTATTGGGGTACAGGGGTCACTGCCATCAAGAAGAGCACCATGGAGGACCCAGGGAATTACAGGCTAGTCAGTATGGATCTCTGGGAAGGTGATGAAGCAGCAAAGCCTTCTAGGGACATGGAGGATAAGAAATTCATCAGGAGTGGTCATGCTTGTCAAATCTGACAAATTGCTATGATGAAATTACTGGCCTGGAAGATTAGAGAAAATCATTGGATATTGCCTATTTAAATATCAGGAAGGCCATTGCCACTATCTCCCATAAGGTCCAAATAGACAAGATGTTGATGTAAGGGACTGATAAGTAAACAGTGAGGTGGACTGAAAACTGACTGAGCCCAGAGTGTGATGGTCAGTGGCACAAAATCTAGTTGGAGGCCAGTAACTAGTGTTATTATCTGAGTAAGTCACTACAGTATCCAGTCCTGTTCAACATCTTCATTCATGATCTGGAGCTATTAATCATGATCTAGAGTCATTAATTACACAGTTTGGAGTACTACGTTCAGCTCTGGACCTGTAGCATAAGTTAAAAAAAAACAGATCTGCTAGAGTGCGTCCAGAGAAGGGCCATGAAGATGATCAGAGAGAGGGAACATCTGTCCTAGGATTGCGCAAGAGGCTGGGAAGGAACAGAATGAGGACAGCTGACACAAATGAACAAAAAGACTATTTTATACTGTATGACATCATGCTCACCAATGACAGTTGTGGGGAAAGAAGCAGGAAGGGAAAGACATTCAGAATGACAGCATTTGTCTTCCTAAGAAAACACTGCACACGTGTCCCCATCACAAGAAATACATGGAGATGTTGATTTGGGTCTGGAGGAGGGCTATGAAAATGATCAAATTGCTGGAGCCCCTTTCCTATGAAGAAAGGATGAGGGAGCTGAGCTTGTTCAGTCTGGAGAAGAGAAAGTTCCAGAGAGATGTAACTGTAGTTATCTAGTACTTAAAGTGAGCTTATAAACGGGAGGGAGATCACCTTTTTACATGGTTTAATAGTAATAGGATTAGAGTGAATTGCTTTAAACTGAAAGAGGAGAGATTTAAGTCAGATATTAAGAGCAATTCTTTACACAGAGGGTGATGAGGCACTGGAATAGGTTGCCCAGAGAACTGTCGATGCCCCAACCCTGAAAGTGTTCAAGGTCAGGTTGGCTGTGGTCCTGTGCAGCCTGATGTAGTAGGTGGCAACCCTGCCCATAGAACTATATGATCTTTGAGATCCCTTCCAACCCAAGCCATCCTATGATCCTATGATTCTACAGTTCCATGATTCTATAAGCCCTCCTTTCCTGGAAGTGTCTGAACCTCTTTCTGCCAATAGGAAGTAGTGAATGAATTCCTTATTTTGCTTTGCTTGTGTGCACAGCTTTTGTTTTACCTAGAAAACCCGCAAGGTTTCTCGCTTTCACCTTTCCAGTTCTCCTCCCCAGCCCACTGCAGGAAAGCGAATGAGCATTTGTGTGGCACTTAACCATCTACCAAGGTTAAACCACATCTGTTGGGCTTGTTTAAGAGAAACTGTGTTAATAATCCTCAAATAGATCAAAGGATGCTGCAGTGACAAACAGATTATTCTCCATACTGTTGTGGAGAAAGTAGAAAAATAAACAGTTGAATTAAAGCAAGTGTGGGCAGTTCACGAAAAAAGCCAGACGCCATTCTGATTCTGTAGTCACCAGCTGACTGAGTAAAACAGAAAAAAATCTAACTGTAAAGTCAAGCTTTATATTAGAATTTCAATTAATATGTTCAGAAAATTTCTGGTCTATACTTAGCTTTGAAAGGTATGAAGGCCAAATCGGGATAAGGCTGAGTACTTTATTTGCAGTGATGACATACTTAGGAGAAAAGGCTTAACCCTTTTGTGGGTATGATCCCATAATTTGAAATGAATTTACTCTCTAAAAGTTATCTATTTAGCCTGCATAATCTACCCTGGACTTTTTCCAAGGTCAGTAGAGTGATAAGCCCTCAAACACTTTCTTGAACAGTGGAATGAATTACGCCTACATATTATATCTGACTTTTGAAGGCTTATACATGGTAAAATGAATCTCACTTTTTTAGATCCAGCACTCAACTGTATTCCAATCTAGCACATTCTCTGGCAGTTATATGCATTTATGCAGTATATATAAAACTGTGAGTTAGATTTAAAAAGGATCATTGGTGCCAGCATCTGTGCTGGTATCCTTGGAAGGGAATTGAGGACTCCCAGTTAGAAAGGAAGGCTCACTACACAGTGAGCCTTCAAGTCAGAGCTTCAAAATTAGAAACTTCTAAAATAATTTAAGAACATTTTTTTAAGATAGGCTATTAAGCAGTGAATAATTTTAAATTATACAATTAAGAAGAGAGTACTGAAAATCCAACAGCATGTTTTAGTAAAGAGAACTGAAGGAGGGAGTTGTTTTTCTTTTATTTTCACTTTGCTCATAGTTTTGTTGGAAGATCTTTATGTCAAAATTAATTAGGAAATCAAACCAGTACAACACAGCTTTGGAACAGTGATGAGAAATCCAGGTTGTTAACCTCTGCTTAAATGGTGAAACTCTGATCTTAACAGGCAATCTTACATTTAATTCTTTTCCTAGGCCAGTAAATTTTGAATTATTCTGCTAATACCGCAGGTTCTTCAGAGAAAATGAAAGTGTTACTACTCTTTCTTCTCTGTGACTGACAGCCTCCAGTTTAGTCTTTAAATGACTGTCATGAGGATGAGAAATGTACATTTATAATCCTTCATGCATGGAGGGAAATGAGAGCTCAGGTTTCCATTGTATAAACTGATACTTCAAACTGTCAGATTTGTTTAAAGGGACTTCACAGTCTTTCAGCAAAAGCACTTTAGAAAAATACAGCTGCCCTAACTACATTTTGTTTGGTGTACTATTTCATAAGTTGTGTCTTTCAGTGACAACTAGGTAAATTCCATTTGATGCTTACAATGCTTTTGGGCTGGAAAAAAGAGATTGAATGGTATGGTTAAGTCCCAGTAAAGGATAACCACACAAAATTGACTCAAACTTCAACCTGTGTTAGAATCATCAGGAAGAGTGTTAGTAGTTGGAGATTCCTTGCTGAGAGACACTGACGCACCCATTTGTTGTCCAGTCTCTACATGGAATTCTGCAGACTGATGGAGACTGCATTCACAATATCACAAAGAGGTTACTGTTCCTGGTGAAGCCAGAGGACTACTACCTATTCCTTCTATTTCAAATAGGGTCAAATGAGACTGCAACAAGGAGGCTTCAAAATATCAAAAGAGACCATATGTCTCTCAGGAATATGCTGAAGCTATCAGGAACACCGATAGCATTCTCTTCTGTGCTTTGAGTTGGAAACAGGATCCAGGAAGAAGGAGGCAAAAGTATCATGTGAATCACTGGCTGTGTGGATGGTGCCATGCTCAAGGTTTTGGGTTCTATGAGGAGGCAGCTTTGAGAGACTGGGCATTTTGGTGTCAAATGGGGCACATCTGACTTGTTGGAGAAAGCGTGTTCTGAGCAGCAAACTGGCTGGACTTATTGGCAGAGCTTTACACTAGATTCAGTGGGGAAAGGGGGTGTATTGTTGATTGACAGCAAAGAACCAGGAAACACCAACACTTTATGAAGTAGCAAGGAAATAAATCCCTGTGAATTATCCAAAAGGAATTTGGGAGGACTCCTCCAAGAAGGTAACGTGGCCCATAGTTGCTGAAGTGCCTCTACACCAATGCACTCAGAGTGCGAAATAAGCAGAAGTTGGAAACCATAGTGCAGTTAGAAAACTATGACATAATGGGCATCAGAAAAAGTGATGGGAAGATTTTCACAAATGGAACACTGCATTTAGGGACTACAAGCTTTTCAGAAGAGGCAGAAAGTGAAGGAGGGGCGAGTGAATTCCTCTCTGTGTTAAGAAATGGATAGATTTTGAGAGTTTGTAGGTAAAAAATCAGAGACCAGACCAAGAAAAGATGTCTGGTGGTTGGGATCTGCTACAGGCCACCTGATCAGGAGGAGTCTGTTGATGAGGCCTTCCTGGAAGTTCTGATGAACAAAAAGCTTTAGATGAGCCAGCAGTGTGTGCTTTCAACCCAGAAGGCCAACTGTATCCTGGGCTGCATCAAAAGGGAGCTGGCCAGTACGGCAAGGAAGGTGATTGTCTCCCTCTACTCTGCCTTTTTGAGACCCAGTCTGGAGTATTGCATCCAGGTCTGGGTGCAGCAGGGGTGATAACTTAATGGGAAGAATTTTCATACAGACAGTTGTCCTTTTCTATAAAGCACATGTGAGATCACAGCTCAAATACTGTGTTTAGTTTTGGAAAGAAAAATATTGAGTTGCTCAAGTGTGTGCTGAGAAGAATAGTGAAGGTGGTGAAAGGAGTAGAAAACAGGACTTATGAGGGGTTGCTGGGCAAACTGGGATTGTCAGTCTCATTTCACAGTAGACAGGTGATAGGACATGAAGAAATGATCTCAATTTCTTCCAAGGGAAGTAGACTATATACTAAGAAATATTTATTTGTGGAGATGATGGTCAAACATTGGAACAGACTACCCAGTCCCAGTCCTTGGAGGTATTTAAGATCTGTGTGGACATGGCATTAAGGGACATGATTTTCCTTATGGGACTGAGTAGATCAAGCTGATGGTTGGACTTGGTGATATTGAAGGTCTTTTCTGATTCCATGACTCAATGAATGTATATAATTCTGAGATAATTAATGGTGCTGGTACTTAGATTCAAAATATCTTCCCAAAAGTGTGCATTCAGCACATTCTTTCCTGTACACACATTTTAAATCAACAGCTATCCATAAGAATCAGGAATGATGCAGTTGTATCTTTCTAACTGTCATTCAGTTATCCTCTTGAGCTGCTATTACTTCTTCACACAAGAGACTGGTAGTGCTGCACAATCCTGCCTTGAAGCTTCCTGGGGCTTAGAAGACATTTCAGCACCCAGCCTAGGTTCTTCATGTTCTGACCTCCCACTGCCAGCTCCTACACTGCAAAATCAGATCGGTTTCCTGCAAGTAAAGCCTTGCTAGTCTGAGAAAACTAAAGATGGCAAATAATAAATAAATAAACAAGCATATGAGCCTGATACAAAGCCTACTAAAGTCAAGATACATCTTAAAAAAGCACTGCATTTGGCTTTGGATAAGCTATTAGAATTCAGCCACAATCAGATTGGAGTCACAGACAATTACATCTGTTTAAAAAGGTAGCATACTCCTTTGCAAAGACAACACTTTATGTGCATAACCCTACTACTGGGTGTAACGGCAGATTAAATAAAAAGGCTACAAATTATGTAATTATTATCAATATGTACCTAAAATCTCTTGTTCTGTACAAAAATAAATTTACTCCATTAAAAAAAATTGAACTAAAAAAACTAAAAAAAAAAAGCAAAAGTAAGCAACACTTTTATTTGGAAATGCAATGGAAAAATGTAAGGATTAAGGCTATGTGCAAAATCTTTCTTAGTCTCTTCTGTACTTACAGCTTCTTCAGTTGTCTCTACTGTATTTGACATGATAAGTCAGACTGTGAACACATAAAATTTAACCAAATCTGTTTCTTATCCTAGAAATGTCTAATTAATATTGACAGGTTTGCCCTGAATGGTTAAAGCTTGAAAAGGACAACAAATTGCTGTATCTATCTGAATCTATCTGAACCTATCTCTTTTTTACAACCATGAATTTATTTATGGTGCTCCAATATATGTAACGCATGCATCTTAACACTTGATCAGCAATGGAGTATTTGATCATTTAAAAACAAACAAAAAAATGCACTAAATTATCTACCCCAAATATTTTAAATTGAAAACAACAAAAAAAATTATTATAATGTTTCATCCATGTTTGAGACAAAACTGTTTTGTCATTATTTTCCACAGTGATAATTTTTTCCTTCAGTTCTATTAAAAATATTATGTATCTAAAATGATACTGATATAAGCTTAATAGCATCATATTATCAAAATAAAACAAAATTCTATGATATCATATCATTTTATTGATATCTTCATTTTCTCAGAGCACTTTTGTCTTATGATATCTTTTTGAGAACAATTTTAGCTGACCTTGCAGCTTTGATCTAGCCTCCTATATTTGTTTGATAGCGATCAAATCATTTGCTGGAAGTCAGACTTTATTTGGTGTAGATATGATTTCTGATACCAGGGGGGCTTCAGGGGGGCAACTCTTCGTTGTGTGCAAAGAGTTCAGAGCTGCCCTGTCAGTGACATAGCCCATTTCAGCCAGTTTGAGGGTAAGCACTGATATCTCTGTATGTCTCTTGTATGTTTGAAGAAAGAGTGGAAAACTTTGTTTTACACAGAGATTGATTCAGCATTTTCAATTTAAAAATAGTAAAATCACATGACAGGGATATATATATCAAAGTAGAAACTGTCTTTCTGGAACTTCTACTGCAGGTGATGGCACGTCATGTGTGAAAAACAAGCACTGTCAGTTTTGCCAGATTCAGAATCTGAAATCAATTCTACTCCTTTATGCATTGATTTGCCAATGCAGAATATTGCAGTGCTACAGAAAAGTAACTATGCCAGTATTATTTAAAACATTAAATAAATTTACTATGCTTTGAGTGTTGATTATGTTGTTTTGAAATAATAGTATCTCTCTAAGTTCTTGTCAGCAAGGCAAACAATTATCTTTCATTCTGGAAGATTTATTATCTAGATGCATATCTAGAATACTAGGCAGAGAAGCAGCTTTGCTAATTTGGTAACAAGTAGATTACACAGGAAACTTATAGATCACCACTCAAGACTGTCATTCATTTTCCATTAGATAATAAAACATTTGAGACTGGAGATATGTCTTGAAATGCCTGACATTGCAATTTCTGCTTTTCAAATATTTTGCCATGTAATAGTATCCACAGTCTACTTTTAGTGCTCAACCCCTTTCCATAGTGGGAAAAATTACAGACCTAGCGTAATCCATGAAGCCAGAGTGCTATAATAAGCATGGTAAATTTGTTAGTAGAAATGTTGAAGAGAGCTGTGGGTCTTACGCTTCATGTCTCAAAGATAAGCACTTTATTTTGCTCTGGAAAAAAGCTAATCCTTAAATTTAGCATTTATGGTCCATTTTCTCACCTTAAGGACCTGGTCTACTTGTCCAATACTTGCTATTTTAACAACTGAACATCATAAGGCTTCAGTTGAAATCCTTCGTCTGCCTAAGGAGATTTCACCTGTATAATTTATTGTTACAAATAGGATATTTTCTATCATTGTTACTGTGGTCTATTTTGAATAACATTTTCATTACGATTGAGACAGACATTAGATTTGAACTTAGGAGTGCTAAATATTAGAGTGTATGTTTCTTGTTTCAGAAGTCTAGAATAAGCTTCTGTTTATGTTTGTATTCTGTTACAGCCACATTAAAATAGATACCCAGTGAGTTTCCACCAAGAAATTAATCCAAATTGTTTTTCTAAATAGTCACGCAGAAAAGAAATACTATATTGGAAGCATATAGAAACGTGCAAAAGGATCCAAAAAATGGAATTTGATGTAAGAAACTGAAGACCTGAGGTTGTGAAGCCATCTGACTCTCTGAACCAGGCAGAACTAAATCTGTTCAATATCTGGTAGAGGGACTTAAGGATACTTAGGACACAATTAATTTACCCAAATTTTAAAAAACTTGAAGCTGAATACATGATTCGAAGTTGATTCCCAGATGCTTCTTTTCCAGATAACGAAAAGGCACATTTGTATGGCAACATTTCTAAGAAGTGTATAAATTCAGTTATACTAGAGTAACTGCACAGTGAAAGCCAGAGATGACTGGATTTAGTGTGAAACTTAAAAGTGACAAATGTGAATTCAAAATGATTTCACTGTAATGGCCAAAGAAAAACAAATTTGTAAGCATTTTGCTCTACTTTTAAAAGAATCGTAATACATGCATACAAAGTTAAGATTTTAATTTCATAGCAAAATCAGTTTATGAACACTTGTTTCTGTGAATGCTATTTTTTTTTTTTTGTAATAACTAATGAAAAATCATATATAATTTCAATTATTTGTGATATTTTCTTTATTGAGAGTAGGGCTTCTCCCTCTTCAGTTTTGAAATTTTACTATGAAGCAACTATGATTCTGTCATGAAAATTCTTTTTTTCCTCTAACACATGATTATAGTCCATGTTAGTGAAATATTTCAGTGTTTCTTCTTATGATGAATAGAGGAAATTTATTATGACAGTCACATGAAAATTGTATATATTGAGAAAAGTACCTGTCTAGGGAATCTATCCTAAGGAAGTGTTAAGAAACACAAGCTAATATGGCATAATGATAAAAGGTAACAATTACTTTTCAGTCAGTATTCTAATTAAGAATCATTTCTGTAAAAACTTTATTTTTCAATATTTTTTAAGGGAAAAAAAAATTCCAAAATGATGTTTGACAAATACTTCTGCTTTCAGTGTCCTTCTGCCAAAATTGTTGGAATTGGTTACATATTGATATTAAATATTGTCAAAGATAAGCCATCTTTCATCTACATTAGGAGTGATTCCATTGTTCATTTTCACACTCTTAAAGATCATCTTCTCTATGAAACATTATATAAATATCTTAAAAAACATTATGGATGCATAGTTTTCATACAGAAAATATTAATGTAACTTAGATTAACACACATTTAAAAGATCTATATTTTATATTTTATTTCAATCAATCATGACTGCATGCATTTGGTTGTCTTTATAAATTATCTTTATTTCAAATTTAAATTTAATATTACAGCAAAATATAGATTATCTAAAATACTATATAATAATATCCAACAAAAAAGGGAAAAAACATTTTTAAATGTGTGTAATGTGATGTTGCTGTAATAAAGATGCTTTTTATGTAAGCATAACTTCACCTGTTGTGACTGGCATAATGCCTATTCTGAAAAAAAAAAAAATAATCATGAGGAGATAGTCATTCAGAATGTTACATTTGTCAGCCTATATCCAAACTTCAACGCATATCAGTTTTCTATTAAGGTGACAAACATTAGTCGCTATTTTTAAGTAGCATTTGTGATTTCAGCAACCACGCATACAGGTACTTAATTTATGAGAAAATGTCCATTTAAAAGTATTTATAAAAAAAAAATAAATGAAGTATATCAAATAACTTTGAGGGTATCTGTATAGATTTGGCTTTTTTTCCCAGTATTTTCCCACTGAATAACTTATTTACTTATTCTTTTATAGAAAATTGATTCTTTTTACTACACTACTTTCATCTTTCATTTCTAAAGAAAGAATACACGTGTAATCCTTTAAGAGTGCTTTCAGAATTCCAGAAATAAAGGATCTTGTATTCTTAAAAGAGAGCCCTGGAAAGTTTGCGCTTGTTCTTCAGCTTGTTCTTCACATTGACACAAATGTCATCTTGTAGACACTTCTATTTAATTTTAACAAGTTTTGCTTCTTATTTGGGTGGGGAAAGAGGGGGAAATGTTGGAAGAAATCATAAGCTCAATCACTGCTGTTAAAAAAAGAAGTCAAACACACAATAGGAATCTGTTCTAAGAGGTGATCTGAGGGAAAAAAAATCATGAAGAAAAGATAATGCAAAGCTTTAATCTTTATAAAGGCTTTCTATAGATATGAAAGCTTGTTACATTTTGTGTTGGCTTTTGTACTGAAACTGGCAGGTGGCTGGAAGAGGACTCAGGAGAGGTTAACATCTGTCTTTATATAGCTTGAAGAATCCAGGTTTCATCATTTTAACTCTTAGAATGCTGAAATATTAAAAATTTCCTTTTTTTTTTTTTTTTTTTTTTCCCTCCCAGTGTTACAGCACTATGAAGCATTTATATGAACCAAAGTCCCTGGCTGAGACAAGTTTCTGATGATAATCATACATGCAAGTATGTACACACGTATATTTCATATTTCCATTAACTAATCTCCACTCAAGTTAATTAAGGATTTAAGAGATTTAAAGGCAGAATATAATTATCTACTCTGATGGTAAAATTTTGCTCATTATATCTGTTTGGACCTCTGAATATATATATATAAGGGATATTCATATTATACATTTGACAGATATATATATTTATATATATATATAAGAAATTAAGCTGAAGACTGTAGCTAGATGTTAAGTACTAATTACTGTTAAGAATAAATAAGTTTTTATAATGGAAAAATGCAATAGAATTATAGGAAAGAGCTGCTCTGCATAAAATGGAATTTAGTCGCTTAATTTACATTGGTTGGATGAAGACAAATAAAACAGTGAAGTCTAGAATCCCGATTTAGTCAGCAGAGAATATATCAGTTCTTGTTTAGTAGTTTGTGTCAAAGTTTCCTGTGTCTTTTCTCATTTTTTTTTTCACAGCCTCAATCTATCTACATTATATCTCTGCTCCTGCCTTTGCTTGTTTCTTCTTTCTGTTCTTTGCCACATCCTTGCAAAATTGCATAAAGAAACTTTTATCCTTCTAGAGATTCTGAAAGGCAAAAGGATTATAGGTGGGTTTTTAAAAGTCAGTCACTTCTTAACTTCATCTCAGACAGATAGAAACACACTATTGCTAATAAGTCTCCAAGAAACCCCACAATGGGTGACACAGAACACAAGATGGAGTCTCATTGTGGTAGTTGACAGTGAAAGCAAAAACTGCCTTTACAAAGTAGGAATTGAAATTCCAATAGTTATCAATCAATATTAATATCAATAATTCAGATATAGAATCACGGAATCACAGAATTATAGGGTTGGAAGGTGTGGGGGGAGATGTAACAACAAGAACAGACTCAACAGACTCTGGTAGATCTTATCGCTATGAGGCCTCGGGAGTCTGGAGACAGGGTTAAAGTGTAAACAGAATGCTCCTTTAGTATGCACAGCTAATGTGGTCACATCTGGGACAGTTAAGGAACTCTTTATTTTTTATCTATGTTGTTGGGAAGAACTTAAGGCCAATTAACCGTGAGTGGATTTACTGCTTACGAGTGGAGGATATATAAGATGTATGTTAAACACAATAAAGAGGACTTACTATTCTGATGCCACACTGACTGAGAGAATTCACTAACGGGACTAAGCGCTGACAGGAAGGGACCTCTAGAGGTCATTGAATCCAACCCCCTCTGCAAAGCAGGCTCCACACGTCGGCGTCCATGTGGGTCTTGAATGTCTCCAGAGAAGGAGACTCCACAACCTCCCTGGGCAGCTTGTTCCAGTGTTCTGTCACCCTCACTGTAAGCTCACAGAGCTATGTTTGTTCTGAAGGAGATACTGAATTTAGAGTTATCCCTGACCTTGTTGTCTCATATCAGAGAAAAAAAAAATTGAAACAAGTGTATAAAAATAAATGAGTTGACTTGGAAGCAGTTGTGATCAGCTGTTTATATTTTTCTCATCTGCCTGTACAGTCTCATTATTTGCTTCAAGTGTTTTCTGCAAAATATACTTTCATGAAATTCACTGTAATTTACGGTGAATTCATATGAAGAAGAAAATCTCTGTACTCTTAGAGTAGCAATCAGTGTGTGCAGTTTGGTTATTCTTCCAGGGATTGAATATCCATAGTTTCTCTGGGAAAACCTGTTCCAGTGTCCCACTACTCTTGCTGTCAATAATTTCTTCCTTGTATCTAATCTAAAACTTCCCTCTTCTAGTTTAAAACCATTATCCCTTGTCCTCTCACTACAAGCTTATAGTGGTTTAACCTGGCAGACAGTTCAGCACCACACAGCTGTTTACTCGTTCCCCACAGGTGGGATAAGAGAGAGAACTGGAAACAAACCAGAACTCATAGATAAAAACTATTTGCTAAGACAGAAAAGGAAAAAAAAGGAACAAAAATACTATGATAACAATATATATATCCACAATGCAGTTATCACAACTCACAGACCAACATCCAGCCAATAATATAACTGTCTGCAGATTGACACCTCACTATGAACTGGCCCAGAATATGATAGGCTTTTTGGGCTGAAAGTGCACATTGCTGGCTTGGATCAAGCCTTTCATCAAGCAGCACTCCCGTGTCCTTCTATACAGGGCTGCTCTGAATACATTCTCCAGAGGACTGTCCATGTTACTAACAAAGATGTTAAATATTACTGGTCCGAGTATCAATCCCTGTGGAAAACCATTTTATTATTATTATTATTATTATTGTTGTTGTTGTTGTTGTTGTTGTTGTTGTTATTTATTATTATTCTCCATCTGGACACTGAGCCATTAACTACAACAGTTTGAGTGTGACCATCCAGCGAATTCCTTATCCTCTTAGTGATCTGTCTGTCAAACCCATTTATTTCCTACTTTGAGACAAGGATGTTGTGTGGGACGGTGTCAAATGCTTTGCACCGGTCCAGGAAGATGACATCAGTTGCTCTTCCCTTATCAAATGTAGTCAAAATTGCAGGCACATTTGCGAAAGTATGTTTATGAAAGGACAGGAAATGCCTGTCCTTAAAGAAGACATAAAAGAAAGACTGAGAAACAACAGTGTGACAACCAAGACCAGAGAATAAGGAGGGGGAGGAGGTGCTGCAGCTACCAGAGCAGTGATTCTTCTGCAGCCCGTAGAAGACAATGGTGGAATAAATATTTCACTGCAGCCCACAATGCAGACTATGATAGATCAGATATTCCATTAGAAGTGTCAGTGGAGAAGAAGATACTCAATGCAGGCCGTAGAGGATGCTACGCAAGATGGATGTTTCTAGAAGTAACTATGGCTCACTGTCATTGTCGATGAAAGATTCAACATGAGCTGGCAACATGTGCTTGCAGCCCAGAAGGCCAACTGTATTGTGGATTGCATCAAGAGAAGCATGACCAGCAGGTCAAAGGAGGTGATTCTTCCCCTCTACTCTGCTCTTATGAGACCTCACCTGGACTACTGCGTCCTGTTCTGAAGCCCCCAACACAAGAAGGACATGGAGCTGTTGGAGAGGGTCCAGTGGAGGGCCATGAAGATGATCAGAAGGCTGGAGTACCTCTCCTACAAGGAAAGGCTGGGAGAGCTGGGGCTCTTCAGCCTGGATAAGAGAAGGCTCCAGGGGGACTTCATACCACCTTCCAGAACCTGAAGGGGGCCTACAGGAAAGCTGGGGAGGAACTTTTCATATGGGCATGTAGCGACAGGAAAAGAGGAAATGGCTTTAAACTGGAAGAGTGTAGATTTAGACTAGATATCAGGAAGAAATTCTTTACTGTGAGAGTGATGAGACATGGAACTGGTTGCCCAGTGAGGTTGTAGATGACCCATCCCTGGAAGCATTCAAGCCCAGGCTGGCTGGGGCCTTGAGCCACCTGGTCTAGTGGGAGGTGTCCCTGCCTATAGCAGGGGGTTTGAAACTAGAAGATCTTAAAAATCCCTTCCAAGCCAAATCATTCTGTGATTCTATGATTCTACGACTCATGAAGAGTCCACGCTGGAGCAGGTTTAGTCCTGAAGGAATAGTATTCTGTGGGGAGAGCCCTTACAAAGCAGGAGAATAGCAGAGAGAAATTTCTGTGTACTGACCATACCACCATTCATTTTTACCTGTGCTGTTTAGGGCAGAAAGAAGATTTGCTAGTGATGTTGAGCCCAGGAGAACGGAGGAAGAAATGTTTGTCTTTGTTTCTTACTGCATAAATCTATTTTTACAATAAATTAGACTAGTTTTCCCCAAATTAAATCTATTTTGTCCACAGCAATAACTAGGAAGTGATCTCTCTGTCTTTACCCTAACCTGTCTCGCTCCAATTTACAGGAGGGAGAAGGGGTTCTTTTAATATATGTGTACCCGACGGTGAGATTAAGACACAACGGATCAAATGTTAGCCCAACCAGTTTATTACAAATCCTAGTAGCTTAGGGAGATGGGGAAGGGAAGGTGGGCGACAGAAAAGAGATAAAAAAAAAAAGCAAGGAGTCTTTGTAGAAAGCAAGAGTGATAGTCACCACCAGGGGTCCAGCGTTGTTTGTAGCGCTGACGTTGATCTTCTTGGGTGATGGGTCATCAGGGCTTGTTGTTCGGTTGCCAACCGCTTTGGTTGACCAACCCCTTTGGTCGACGACAACCTCCAACAGCAGTACGAACTTATTTATAAGTCCAAATTGGTCGAGTCGGCTCTCTTTGGAGTGGCAGTTAGTGGTTGAGTCAGCTCTCTCTGGAGTGGCAGCTTCTGGCTTTGGGATCTCAGCAGAAAACTCCTTTGTTCCCATCTTCTGGGCCTTGCCAGCAGATAAGAGGGAGCAGGGGTTCCCACCTGCATCCTGTTTTTCACAGAATACTATGGTACCATTCCCCCAGTCTCCCATACCAAGCTGGCGCTACTTGGCCAGATCTTCCGCCAGTAAACGCTCCTGAGCACTCTCTTCCTGGGGCAAACAGTTCTGAATGAAATGCTTTCAAATGTTCACACGGTGATGTTGATTGCCACACGGCGACACCCACCATTTGCTTCCTTGGCAAGTCAGTTAGAGTCTTATCACAAAACATACCTCAGAAAGCAAGCTTTGAGCCAAAAGAAAAGAAGGGTTCAGACATAACCCATGAACTTTCTCCCTTTATCCTACTAGGAAGGAAGAATGAGTGAACAGCTGAGTGGGGATTTTGACCACTAGCCAAGGTTAACCCACCACAACTACTTGCTAGTACCTGCTCACTTAAATGTGTCAGCTACCATTGACATTAAAGATCAGGCTCTTGATATGTGATCTATCTCCTCTGACTGATTCTAGATGGCTACAATGTAGAAGTCTGTATTCAAGTAGGTAATCTTACGTCTCCTTTAAAATTCATAAAGAAAAATAGCTTTTAGTAAAAGCAATTTTATTATTTTTTTCATTAATCTCTTTTATGATGAGAGATCATACCATCTTTTTATTGATGAAAGTTTGCAAACTCTAACTGAGATACTTTGAGATTCTACTTCCTTTTATTTCCTTTTCATCTGATTTTTTACTTGTTACGCTGTTTTTCTATAAGATATTTTTAAATTACATAAAATAATTCTGAATTTTCAGAAAGTTCTCCATATATGAATTCCAGCAGCATCTTGCACTTCTGGTTTATTAGTATCTGTACTTTCTTTCTTGTGAGCTGCCATAAAAGATTGGTAGATTAAATAGGTCTGAAATATGTGTGGTGATGAAAATTCTGACTTATTCTCCATTTATGGAGGCAGTGTCATGTAAGTATACCTGGTACTTGGTGTAAGTACACCATGTATCAAAACATGCGTAGAATGTAATGAGGTGAATGTTTAAATGCATTAGATAACATGGAATGTGACAGTTCTTCTGACAGCAGAAGAATGCAGCCTTGACTCAATGCATTATCTCATTAGTTGTAGAGATAAATATAGGGATGTCATTGAGAAAAAACAATCAATAGATGGAAATAGTTATTTTTAAATTGAGCATTTAAAATACAATATAAAATAATAAAGTATAAAATATAGCTCCACAGCTGACTAAACCTTTATGACAGAGGAGATCATGTTATGATAGAAAAAACCACTAAATAGGAGGATGCGTAATAAAACACCAGACATCTGCCAAGGCAGTGATGTGCATCTGCAGACTCGTGAATACCATGAGAGAACTCTCTGTAACTGAAGACAAACTTGGCTACAAGCTCACTGTACATCCATTCAAGTTTATTGAAAGGGCTCTGTCACTTGTTTCAGAACTGAAATGGTGTTTACCATTTAAGTTTTCAGATTTTTTTTCCTTTTTTAGCCTCAGGAGCACAAGATATTGCCAGCATTTGCAACCAAACTTTTGGCAGATTGCTAAGCATAGCACTCTTAAATTAATAAAAAAGACGCACAGAACTGAACAAAATTTTATTCTCAAGTCCTTCGAAAGTCTTCTGCTTTTTCCAAAGAAATTTAGGATTTTCTGCATTATTAAAGAATGTTCTCCTACAACACATGGAATTTTTTATTATTATTATTGTCCTTTATCTTTTTCATATCAAGTTTGGAAAGGTTTATATTTCATATGATCCTGCAGAAAAGTTGAAGCAAACTTTGTTATACTAGCTTCAGTCAACTCAAAGTGTTACAAATGGTATTGTTATTCTTCATGATGCTGTGTAGTAAACATGATTCTCCTGTGGATAATAGCCTTGCATACTATTCTACTGTCTATTCCACAGACTGTGGGAGAAATAAGAGAGAAAAAGAATAACTATTTTTATAATACTTGAATTACTACAGCTAATATGTTTTCAAATATATCTTAAAACACAAGCAAGACTGACATCACAGTTTTTATAAATGTTTAATGTGATCATGACCAGCATGCAGATTTCTCATTAAATAAAAATGCAATTTTTTTCCCCTACTGTAAGTAGAGAAGTTTCCCACTTCAGTTTAAGAGTTATGGGGAAAAAAAAGAAAAACAGAAAAGAAAAGCTTTAAAGGTTTGTAAGTTGGAAGTTTAGTTCAGCATATTATTACAATAAGGCGAGAGATGATGTAAGTTTGTAACCTCACTTGCAAAAATTCCAAAAGTTGAGCTTACTTTGTGGGTGAATACTTACCAACACACACACACAAAACTAAATCAAACCAAACCAAACCAAAAACATAAAATATATTATTTGAGGCATAAAAACTCAAATCATACCAAGTATGAATGAAGAGATAGATTAAAAAGCTAAATTTATGTCTGTACTTAGAATTATTAGTGTTAAATTATTAGTTTTTATCTACAGCTAAGGGCTGAAATAATCAGAAAGAAAAACGTGCACTATATTTATCTAAGAGCTATCACTATGATTAAATAATTACTGATAATTAAATTAAAAAACCTCAAATATCTCTAAATTCAAATCATTTACTATTTTATCAGTTTAGATGACAACCTTCTTGAGCTGTACTTTTTGTAGTATGATTCAAATGTCTTCCTTTTGCAGTTAATTATTACTCATGATTGAACACACTTTAGAAAATTATGTGAGATTGTGACTGGAGAGTATGTCTTTAATGTTTTGTGATAATTTAATATGATGAAGCTGACAGAAACAGTAGTAATGGGGAGTGAAAATTAAAAAAAAAAAAAAAAGACAGTTTATGATCAACTTCAACAATTTTAGGAGCCAGAATGGAAGTATTTATATCTGATATACTTTTAGGTTACAGTTGCCAGCCAGCACTTTTTGTCAGATGGTAACAGCAGTGTGTGAATGAATATATTGATAAGAAAAACATAGAACTAAAATGTAAAATTAGTAGGGAATGAATGATGTATTCCATAGTTCTTCCTTGGTCTGTTCTGTCATAAACAACATCAGGAGTCACTTTCACCTGTATTCAATTTCAGAACTTCTTATTTCCTGCTTTAGACATAAAGACAAAACACACATGTGAATTATTACTGAGCTATGCTTTTCCTTCTTACTGCTACAAGCTATTACTGAAAAATGTATAAATAGGCAAACTCCTCTTTGTATGTACAGAGAGTTTTGGACAAAAGCAAAATAGATTTTCATTACCACATCCACACTGTGCAATCCACTCTGTATAGTTCCAATGTGTTACTGAAATAATAAACAAGTTGTGTATAGAACTCAGTGAGTATTGCCATTGAATGAAATTCATCAGAAAGCTAATTATCTGACTCATACCTTTAACATACAATTCTTCTTCTGTCCTGTATTTCCAAAAGGTATCTGTTAGGATGACTATCAGTGTTTGCCTAACATCTACTTGTAATTAAATATTTAGTCAATCAAAGTGGAGAAAATTAAGCAATTATCCTTTCTAATGTGATATTTGTGTTTCTTGTGGTGAAAAATAAAGTGATTTCCCCCCCCCTT
>NC_034409.1:148263635-148265215 GCF_002078875.1 Numida meleagris
GCATCTTCTAAAGAAACTGAGAAATAAAAATAAGTCTTCACTGTGTTAACAGAATAATGTTTTTTTCAGTGTTCCTTAACTTTTGTAATATACAATGTCTATGAGTTCCTAAATTAAATTATGTGTCTAGCTAGGATGGTCTTCAAGTTTAATGGTAGTCAGATACAGATAACTATGTTTTGATGAGACAGATTTTTTGTATGGAATTTGCTTGTCTAGTATGTACTAATGATTCTCAGGTGCATTAAATAAGGATCTAGTTATAAAACATCCCTATATCTCATCCATTTGTATACAAATGAGAGAAAAACATAAGACTGCATTACTCTTCTGTTAAGCAGTTGTGTGGTTTTTTTATGCTTTTAAGAATAAAATTTTGTTGCAAGACTAGCTTACTAATGTGATAGAGACATTTTTTTGGCAGAAGAAAAAATAAAAAGAATTTTATTTACAGGGATATTAATAAGGGGCAACTGGGGAGGGACAGTAAAATAACACTGTAAGTGTCATTTATAAGCACTAGAGGAAAAGAAAAAATTCGGAAAGTTGAATGATGTCTGGAAAAACTTGAAAGACATTTTTCAAGTATAAAAGCAGCAGTGTACAACTTCAAAATGTTCTTTCCATTAGAAAATAAGCAGAAAGTGAGTTCTTATGATTAACTCCAGAAAACGGGGGTTTTTTTGTGTGAGTGAAAAATTCATAAAGAAGTTTCCCCATAGTGAGTGAAACTGAACTGAAATCTTGTACCATCACCTGTCATTAATGCACATCGTTGATGTGCATTGGAATCCCAGGAAAAAATGTTTTGTAAAAGTAAGGTGGGGTTGATATACACTACTTTACTTTGATACATGCTACACAATGTTTTGTAGTGGCTAGTAAGTGAATTGACAATCCTTGAGGAAAAATGGAATGTGTCAGTCTCAAGTTGACTGTCAGTCAATGGGCAATAGAAAAATGTGAGCTTCATTTTGATTAGTTTGCTAAATCTTTGTCCTGGTTCTGGTTGTGACCTTTCTGTTGATGAAGTTATATCACAGTCAGGCACATTCTCCTCAGATGCTGCAAAAACTTTTATATATTTATTCATTCCAATACAGTATTTACAGTCACATACTACACTGGAATAAAAAATTAAAAGTTTTCATTTCAGGCCTGTGGAAGTTAAAAATAAAATGTGTATGCTTCAGGATGTAGGTAAATGTGTTTGAATATTTTTACATTGATCAAAAGGGTTGTAAAAAAAACATGTAATTCAAAATAATGCATAACAATCTGCATGTTTTTTTGATTAGGAGCAAATTCAATCTTGTCCCGTGGGAAATTTAATCCATTACAGCTGACAAAGGCTAAAGAAAACTCCAAGAAAGGAAAGAAGTCCAGCAATATACCCGTAACAGCTTTTTGACCATCTTTTTCCTTTCCTTTCCTTTCCTTTCCTTTCCTTTCCTTTCCTTTCCTTTCCTTTCCTTTCCTTTCCTTTCCTTTCATTTCCTTTCCTTTCCTTTCCTTTCCTTTCCTTTCCTTTCCTTTCCTTTCCTTTCCTTTCCTTTCCTTTCCTTTCCTTTCCTTTCCTT